>NW_011365808.1:0-3850 GCF_000735185.1 Notothenia coriiceps | reverse complement strand
CCCTTCACTTGAGGACTGGTACGACAAAATTGATATACAAGATATATGTTATGGAAAGAATCACTTTCTCAACGAGACTTCAGGAAAACACATTCGAGGAAACATGGAAAAAGAGAGAAATTACAAATCCCACAGACGACCATCTCTTGTTTGACTGTGCTTCTATACACCGCCTGAATGTATGTGTATAGGTATTTGTGTGTATGTATGTGCATTATATATGTATGTATGTATGTATGTGTGTATGAATGTGTGTATGTATATATGTTGATCAATGTGTATAGGTATGTGTGTATGTATGCATATATAGGTGTATGTATGTGTGTGTGTATGTATGTATGTATGTGTGTGTGTATGTATGTGTGTATGTATGCATATATAGGTGTATGTATGTGTGTGTGTATGTATGTATGTATGTGTGTGTGTGTGTATGTATGTGTGTATGTATGCATATATAGGTGTATGTACTGTATGTGTATGTTTGTATATAAACAGAGGAGATTTGTCACATTCTTCATGGGCGCACCCCACATACTCAGCTCTGCTGCTCATCCCACAAATGCTTGTTCCTCACAAATGTGGTACCATTGGAAAGGTAAGAAAACAGGCTTTCCAACGGTATACGATTTATTGCCAAAAAGCATTGTTACAGGCAGGGCAAGTTTATTTATATAGCACCTTTCAGCACACGCTAATTCAAAGTTCAAATGTGTGTGTGTGTTTAAGTAGCTACATGTGTATCTGTGTAGATATTTGTCATTTCAAAAACCACCCCTATATACTTTATTTTACCAATTTTATTGTGTATTTCATTTGCCATGTTCGGGTCTCTGAACAGATATGATTCGCAAAAACTGTACTTTTTATATAATGTGACCCCAAATAAAGAATACAAAAAACTAAAAACAACTAATAATGCCAGGGCCGGTTTATTTTTGGGAAATTGTGAAACAGATTGCCTCACCTTTGATCCACTGATCAGATAATGCGTCCCGTCCTCTGACAGCACGGCGCGGGTCTGAATGGAGGCAGCATCACTTCCACTGAAACCACCAACAAAGAAGAGATGAATATAGACTTCTTTTTTCATCTGTATTTTATTATATATGTTGCATTGTTGGAAGAATTGTATTGCCATTTCTATACTGTAGCTTTGATTGGTTGGACATCCTATAATATATGAACCTCTGCTCTAAGTGATGAAAAGTATTAAAACGTCAAACAATCGCACGTTTAAATATCTTACAACTTTGACTCAAAGCTGATTTAATGTGGCTTTATTGAAACATCGATAAGATACAACTTTATTGTTCAGATCGAGTCTGACATTTGTAACATTAATAAAGACAAATACTAAGACAAGAGACAAGGAAACAAACATTTAACGTCTAACAACTCAAGACAATTTGTTTAAGACTCCTAACGTATCATTTGACCTGGGATTTGTTCTAAAAGGATCTTAATTCATTACAAATTGACTCCAGAAGCCCAGAACAGGCAAGTCATCCTGATGATCCAATCCTTAAATCTAATCAAAATGAGAAAAATATATTTTGGCAGGATATTTGGTTCTTATTTACTAAAATAAAAACAGCCTTTATTTTCAGGCTCAAGTGTTGTTGTAGTACTCATGTTGGCCACCATGCCTAGGCTCTTAGATCAGATAAGAAATAGATTGATCCCAACTTGGGAAATGTTTGCGTTGCAGCAGCAAAAAAAGACAAGGCTTTGTATAATGGAAAAATTAAAAGACTAGAAATAAACAATCTAAAATGTAAACATCTCAAATAGAAATAAAATGGCATTAAAAAGTAGAAAAAACATGTGGAAAATATTCATGTGGAATTCAAAATGTAACAAAATAAAAAAGCAGGATATTATATATACATGAGACCATTAAATCCAAATGAGACTCCAGCAGCGTTACCTCCCCGGCTCTGTGAGGCAGAACGCTGCGATGTGTTCTCCGGACGCCAGTTTGGGAAGATACTTCTGCTTCTGGGCTTCGGTCCCTGCGATCAGAATCCCCTGAAACACCAAACAGCTGTTAGACCAGTGTTAAAGTACCAACTGTGTTCATTTAAGACCAACAGCTTCCCTCCACGTTTTTAACGCAACAGATGAACGTGAGTAAAGATTAGATTCAGAGCAGAGAGATTCATTTGTAACTCTGTAAAGCTATGTATTTATTTAAACAAGGACCATGCATACTTTAAATCACACTGTCCATTTTACATTAATACATTCAGTTTCATATTTAATATTCCATCTCTCAGATACTTATGGATATATGATAACTTGCCATGTCTTTTTTGCTGCTGGAACGCAAACATTTCCCCAATTGGGATCAATAAAGTTCTTCTTATCTCATCTCTTGTCTACCTTCAGTCCGATGGCCTGGTGAGCGGCCAGCGTCACGGCGATGGATCCGTCCAGAGAGGTGATCTCTGCCAGCCGGGCGTACACCGTGTTGGTCAGCCCAAGACCCCCTGGGGTGAAAGAAACAAAGTACTTTTACTTAAAGATCTCCCATCACGCTATTTGTAGGCATATGTTATGGGTCTCAGATATATACAAAACATGTCCATGAAGTGTTTTGCTCAAAATACCAAACAGATCATGCATTTTAGAAATCCCTCATATCCCTCTGTTTCAGGCCTGTTAGAGAAACGCTGATTCTGGGTCCTTAGCGATATACAAAAAAGAAAAAGGAGGTGGAGCTAATGCCTGCTCAGAATTCTAGCGAGATACTCAGCTAAATGCTGCCGTGATTAAACGCCATATCATGTTCCAAACCACATCAAGGATTATTTCTGAAACAGTATGGAGCTCAAATGCTTTTTCTTTTGTTTGAGGGTGTTTGGTTGGTGGTTTTTTAAGCTTGTAAATATTTCTGTAAGATAGATGAACTCTAGATATGTTTGTGAGATATGTCTTAAATCATTTCTGCTTAGTGTGTGAGCTGTTATTCTTTAAGCTTTTTATCAGAGTGTCCCCTTTCACATATCTCCATTCTGCCTTGGTAACTGTTTGTGTGTACATTGAGAGATATAACCCTTTTTAATAACTACAAACAGCTGTTGTCACATCATCGTACCGTACTCCTCAGGAACCATCACTCCAAACAGCCCGAGCTCCTTCAGCCCGTTCAGAGTCTCTGCTGGGATCTTAGCATCTCGGTCGATCTTCGCTGAGTCGACTGAAATCACAATTAAAAAAAGGTAATTTGTTAGAAAACTCTCCCTGGTCCCCGGCTTGAGCTTCAACCTCAGGATCCATGTATCTGTGATCCTCTCCAGAATGGAAGTAGTCATCACATACAGAGCATCAACTAGTTCCTGAACAGTGTCCTTCACATGCTGATATCCAAGAGAGGGAGTTACACAGTCACAAGATGGAGTCTTCTAGGTAATCATACATCCTGTCATGTACATAATACTGAGTTTTGTCTCAAAATGTTGGCTTTATTCTGAAAATCAAAAGAATTCAGACTTTTTCTCAAAATCCGGAATTCTTTTCAAAATTTTTGACTTTTTCTCAAAATCCGGAATTTTTCTCAAAAATTCAGACTTTCTCTCAAAATCTTAAAATTCAGACTTTTTCTCAAAATTCAGACTTTTCCTAAAAATCTCAAAATTCTGACTTTTTCTCAAAATCTCAAAATTCTGACTTTGTCCTCAAAATCTCAAAAATGTTAATAAACCCTCGTCCCTGGCTTGAGCTTGAATCTCAGGATCCATGTATCTGTGATCCTCTCCAGAATGGAAGTAGTCATCACATACAGAGCATCAACTAGTTCCTGAACAGTGTCCTTCACATGCTGATATCCAAGAGAGGGAGTTACACAGTC
>NW_011365806.1:0-3401 GCF_000735185.1 Notothenia coriiceps | reverse complement strand
ACCTCCCAGACATGTATTGATCTGTACGGCAAAGTACGGTTTGGAAACTATATCATTTCCTTTTGGAGGGCATGCATAACACGGCATAACACCAGAGCCTGGCTGCGGGGAAACGTTGGCGCTGTTCCGAGTTTGTTCTAAACTGTCAAAATGACAGACTGCTTTCAGATTTTTCCGTCATTGTTAAATAAAATATTCGGTTAACGCGACCACTGGTGTCCCAGCAACATCAGTACCAAGCGAGAGAGTTTTTTCCAGAGCAGGGGATATTGTAAATGCCCAAACATCCCAGTTTATAAATACCTGGAAATGTGGACATTCTCATATTCCTAAAAACCTGTCTGATGATGCTGAGTGAGTGACTAGTGAGTTTGAGTTGAGTTACTTGAAAAACTAAAGTGAAACTTGATTTATTTTATTGCAGGGTCTGATTATTAAATGTCCTTGTTTATTTGTGAGATGCAGTGGCATAAAGAAAATGCTTACTTTGTTTGGTAGTACTGGTAGGTACAAAAACACTGGTTTTCTTGTTCCAGTCTGTTACTGTCACTTTGTTTTTGACACTTTAAAATACTGCTATCCTACAAAAATGCTGTAAAAATCAGATTTATTATGTAATAAAAAAACATTTTCCGAGTAAAAAAATGTTTTATTGAAAAAAAAATGTATGAATTTTTTTTTTCTTCCCTTTATTATTCAATATCGCGATAAATACCGTACCGTGGACTTGTTATCGCGATATTATCGTACCGTGAGTTTTTGGTATCGTTACATCCCTAATACATAGTATGTAGATAAAGGCAGTTATGGAATATGAATATGCTAAGACATAAACAGTATGAAAACCTTTTATAGGACAGTAAGTTACTGTATGGGGAGCAGGCATCAACAACTGCTAAAGGTTAATCATGTCGTTGCGTATAGCTTATTATTTTCCGTGTGTGTTTGTGTGTTGTAATAGACAAAAATGTGACCCAGTGCATCATTGGTGTGTTTTAGAAAGTGTAGCTCTGTGGCTACAGTACTGTATAACTCCTGCTCTCAGCCCTTAAGCAGGGCACTCACAAAGAGGAACCTGAAGCATCCGGGGCCTGTTGAGGCCACCCCAGATCACTTTATTTGAGTTGGAATCAGTCAGAGATTTGCTGTACCTAAATGACTGTCCTGACTGTTACAACAATTTGTTCAGTGATGTTGGAACAACATTCAACGTGTCAGTATTGAGAACACCTGCAACCACCTGACTTTGTAAAAACATTTTGACAGGTGGTGAGGGTGGATGGTGCTGAGGAGCTGCCACTGAAGTATGAAATGAGACGTGGAACTCATTCAGAACGTCTGACAAATGCTCCTGATTTAACAGTAAATGAAACACAGCCTGTAGATCCAAAATGATGCACATACATAATCATTGGTGAGGACATAGTGTAAATCAACAACTTTTCATGGTAAAATAATATTACGTTTTTTCTTCTATGAAACACTTTGCCTAATAACACATTTATGTAAGAACTGCATGTCCAAACGCTATGGTCCTGAAGGCGCAGTGAGTTTATTTTATATTTCACTTATTCCCTTATTCACTCTAACTTTCAAACTCTGATCAATAACCCCCCCACCCCCTATTTTACTCCACACTCGGATTAGGACTATTGTTTATTGTGGCAGCGGGGTGTGGTTAGAGTGCCGGCTGCTGGAGTGATGGGAGTGGCTCGGCCGGACACCAGACAGCTGATCAGAGTCAGGTAATCAAGCTCAAAGTAAAAAGCATGCTGGTAACCTGATTTTGCTCTCTTGCAGTTAGAGATGGCAAATCCGGATCCTTTTACGGACTCAGGGGCCGTTTCTCAATGTCGAGTATACCTGCTGCAGAGCCACTATTTCAAGTATACTACGTCATCGAGATCCGGATCATACGAGTCCTTTGAGTCATATGAGTCAGCATCACCAAGAGCGTAGAAATCCTACCGGTGAAACCGAAAAGTTGTTGCATTTTACGAGCATATTAAATTAACGTTACATTAACCTCCGCTACACAGTGTCTTTTGCTTTAATAAAAAATGTTGACCACAAACAAAAAGGGTTATTTTGCGATTTGGAGAATCTTAGTCTGCTGTTGACTCGTGCATGACGACGAGTCTGCTGGATCTCTGGATCTGGTGCTATACGGTTACGGCTCTGAGTCCGCACGAGTTTGCTATATTTTGCACAGTGAGTCAGGATTTGCGAATCTGAGTCTGCTGTGGACTCGTGCATGATGAGTCTGGATCTCTGTATCTCTGGATCTGCTACGGTTACGGCTCTGAGTCCGCACGAGTCTGCAGGAAGTTTCACTGATCCGCGTCCCCTGAACCAAAGGACAACTTCTGGCAGCTATCCTACTCGCTAAAGGCTAGGCAGATGGACTGGGGTACGTTCTAATGTGATTTTACATGTTATAAGGAGAGTAGCGAGTGACGCAATTTATAGCTTTAATTTGTACGTCACCAGGTGTAGGACTCAAAGGACTCGGGTTAATCGAGAGGGGAGACTCGTCACGACCAGCTCATTACTAGGATCCGGGCTAATGATCAGGATGAATCAGGACTCACCCATCTCTACTTGCAGTAGACTGGATCCTGGGAAGAGGACCTTGAATTCCCCCAGCCACCTCGGTGAATAGCGTAACCGGAGCCTACATTTATGTTAACCCCCTTTTGTGTTAACTCCCTCAGTGTTTCCAATAAACTTTGTTTGTTTTTCAACCCACCTTTTCCAGTCCGTAATTTTGAAACCCACTCGTGAGCTTGAACGCTCACATTTATGTTTTTGGTTTTCTTTGTATTGCATCGGGATATATGCAGCAGCTGTGCTATAATAAATATCATAGGAAACAGCTGCACATGCATACCTGAAAAAAAGAATCTACACACCTGAGGCCTGTACCGCAGGATCTGCGTTTAGCGACGAAACTTCAGGGTTAACTCTGGGTTAGAGAGGTAACTTCAGGGTTAACTCTGGGTTAGCAAGGTAACTTAAGTTTTAACTCTGGGTTAGAGAGGTAACTTCAGGGTTTACTCTGGGTTAGCGAGGTAACTTAAGGTTTAACTCTAGGTTAGCGAGGTAACTTCAGGGTTAACTCTGGGTTAGAGAGGTAACTTCAGGGTTAACACTGTGTTAGAGAGGTAACTTCAGGGTTAACACTGGGTTAGAGAGGTAACTTCAGGGTTAACTCTGGGTTAGAGAGGTAACTTCAGGGTTAACATTGGGTTAGAGAGGTAACTTCAGGGTTAACTCAGAGTTTTCAGTCCTCTGACTGTTCACTTCCTACCGGATTAGATCTCCATGGTAACTTATGCTGACCACCTAACCTGCTCCGGAGCAGGTTAAGTTCCACATAAGAGATCAACTCAGTGAAAGAA
>NW_011365805.1:0-1152 GCF_000735185.1 Notothenia coriiceps | reverse complement strand
AACAGAACCTGTACCATGGTGCAGGTTTCCGACTCCTAATTTAGCCATTTTGCCACCTAAAACATATTTGTTAACACAGCTTATAAAGTTTTATATGTATAAAAAAAAGTTTGTTGCATCTGTAAACATCTGTGAAGTCTATTTCCACCTGTTATAACATAAGAAGCAAAAGCTGCTTGTTCTGGAAATGTCTTTCAACAATAGATATTTGTGCTAATTTCTCACAATGTATCAGTAATACAGGTGAGCCAGCATTGTTGGCAGTAAAAGCAAATGAATCTAGAAATGCAGAATTTAAATCTCTATTTAATTTGTAACTTTTCTATTTTTAGCCCTAGAGAAACTAACCAGAAGCGAGACGTAGAAAGATGTGACACATGTATTAGCGGACTCAATATTATTTCAGTGTCACAGTATCCCATTAAACTCCAAGAGAAAAAAGGCGTACCTTTCAGAAAATCATCCAATGTGTAACAAATTAAAATAGCTGTTGTTTATTTCAATGTTTTTGTCAACAGGGAGCCACGGGTCGCCGCGACCTTCCATATGTTCACTGAATATCCTGATATGTCTTTTCCATTTATTCTGTAATAAAGCCAATTTGCTGATTTTCTTTGCCTCATGGATGGGACCTCTTTTGGATGGAGCTTCGTGAATTTATAATGAAATTTAAGGTCAAATTGGGCCTGAAATGACTCATTTGGGTGTGAGTTTCGTGAAGTAAAAACGTAGATCAAATATGGAATCATTAAAGTAGGCCTCTAAGTTTTGTGCACATTTAACTAATTTTCTTTAATTGATTTTTACTTAAACACTTCCAGAGGAAAGCAAGAGGTAAGTGTACATCAGAAAAGTAGATACGGTTGAAATTATGTAGTGTGTGTATAATGTGTTTTTTTGCATTATGCATTCCAGTCGATATTAACACACACATTAAGGTCCTTTAGCGACAACAAAAAAGTTCAACCGTCCATCGAGCGACAAAAGAAGAAGCTCAAAGACAACACTGACCCCATTATATACCTGCCTCACACGCACGCACGCACACACACACACACACACGCACACACACACACACACACACACACACACACACACACACACACACACACACACACACACACACACTACCTTGAAGGCTGGCTGGCTCTC
>NW_011365804.1:0-3882 GCF_000735185.1 Notothenia coriiceps | reverse complement strand
AGAGTTATCTACAGGTACACCAGCACAAATATATAAATAAAGAAACACTTTCTCTATTCTCTACAGTGCAATTTCAATCTAAGAGTGTGTAGCTTACTGTATTCACTGTGTGAGATTAGTATTCTGCTGTGATATGAGTCATACAGTAAGGTAAGCTCTTAGTGAGGACCTCATGTTGCACCGTGCAAATGAAATCCAACAAACAATGACATCAAAATGTATTTTAAATCAAAAAGCCTTTCTCTAATCAATGCATTTTTCACTGATGAAGGTGTAGCAAGAGTCTAAAGGAGACGACTAAACGGCATCACGTCCAACATTAGCCACCATTAGCCTCCTTTAGCTTAGCGGTGGTGACGTGAAGTCATGTGACCGTGCTGTAGTTCCTTTATAGCCCAACATTAGCCTCCTTTAGCTTAGCGGTGGTGACGTGAAGTCATGTGACCGTGCTGTAGTTCCTTTATAGCCCAACATTAGCCTCCTTTAGCTTAGCGGTGGTGACGTGAAGTCATGTGACCGTGCTGTAGTTCCTTTATAGCCCAACATTAGCCTCTTTAGCTTAGCGTGGTGACGTGAAGTCATGTGACCGTGCTGTAGTTCCTTTATAGCCCAACATTAGCCTCCTTTAGCTTAGCGGTGGTGACGTGAAGTCATGTGACCGTGCTGTAGTTCCTTTATAGCCCAACATTAGCCTCCTTTAGCTTAGCGGTGGTGACGTGAAGTCATGTGACCGTACTGTAGTTCCTTTATAGCCAAACATTAGCCACCTTTAGCTTAGCGGTGGAGAGCGGGGTTTTTCTAAGTATTTGACACATTTGCTTTTTGTGATGGGAACCAGGAATATGCTGCCTTCAGGGTCCAACATATACAGAAGTCACCCCTGCAGTGTTATATTGCCACTTCACCTGTTTTTCTCACACACTTTTGCCACATGCCAGTTTTCAGCAGATTTTTGGATTAATAATAACTCTCTCTCTGCTCTCAGAGTGTCCGTCACACTCGTCTCTGCTGGAGAAATAAAGAAACCCTCCTTCTCTCTCGTCTTGAAAACAATTTTCTCCTCAGTGTCCACAGCTTCTCATCAGAGCCGGTGTGAGCACTTATCTCTGGAGCCACTAAATTGGCAGGTAGAGGGCCAGAAACAGAAAAACACTGATTTAATTTAGATTCACACGGCGCGGAAATGTGATCATTGTTTCTCGTGCAGATTTACAAACATGTTCAGTTTGCTTTTCAGTGCTAACATTTGCACAGTGCAGCAAACACTTCTGATACTCGCAGATATTGCATTATGTAAATTCAATTGTGTATTATGTATTGTTCTGTTTATATAGCGTCTGGTGTTGTCAGCATTCTTGCAGCTGACACATTTATGCCATGTTAACACTCCTCACACTGTGCATCATTTAATATGCACTTTACACGATCTCTTTCAGACGTTTAATCATGTTTCCACGCCTCCAGGCACCCACTGGTTTCAATTTCTTCCACTATGCTGTGAAAATCAGAACAAACACCTTTAATAATGACCTGGTTTATTTAATCTGGAGCGCTTAATATGGTGTCTGATTTTGTTTCTGTTAAAGCTACACTGTGTGTCCGTGTGTTGCTGTAACAAGCTGACTGGGTGTCACAGGAGTGACTCATTGTGATGGATTATGTTTCTGCAGCAATGGTTTTTATCTTGCACAGATATCAGCTGAAACAAATTGAACTTTTCGACAGGTGAAAGAGGGAGAAGGTGTTGAAAATGAACCATATGGTGGTTTAAATTATGCAAAATCACTCAGTCAGCAGCTCTGTGCAGAAGTGAGTTTCCTCGCACGCTAATTATGATTTAATTAAATGTGTTGCAGTTGCAGATGCTACATGGATTAAAGCCAAACCCTTACTCCAAAATAAAACTCATGAAGCGTGACACGTTCAACTGAAGCAGAAACTGGGCGTCACAACAAAAAATTTAAATATTTTGCCGACAACGTGTTGAGAGATATTAACGAATACTAGGACCGAGTGCAGAAAACAAGAGGAATAAGTTAGCCATTAAAACTTTGATACACTGATTAAATATAGACATGTGATACCCAAACACTTCATCAAGTTGAAGTGAAGCTCAAATCAAAGCAAAAATCGTTATAAAAACAAAACAAAAAAACCAACAGCTTTCTAGCCTGCTGTCGACACTGAGCCTTTAGAGGAAGATTTCATGGCATTTGTTTTGATTTCACAAAATGTTTTGACTGAAATAAGCTCCATCTCAGCAACGTCTCCCGATATAGTCTGTTTGCTTTCCATATTTTGAACTCTTCATTAGATTTGCAGAAGCATGAAAAGGTTAAGAAGCTGCATCAGAGTTGAAAAACCAGTTCAGGAGAAGTTATTATCAAAACAGTAAATCTGGGCCCAAATTCAAAGTTTGATTGACTGATAAATGTATTTCGAACAAGTAAAATAAATAATTACAAAACAAAAAATGTTGGAGTGCATTTTAGAAAACAAAACAAAGTGATATTTACAACAACAACAACAACAACAACAACAACAACAACAATATTAACATACACAGTACAGTTGTACAGTTGTATACAACATACACAGTCCCACATCAAGTGCTCGAAAAGGAGTGACAAACAAACCCGCAAAGTTGACTTTATTCTTCTAATAATTTCTTCCTGACATAATTAGCTACATTTCTCAACCATTAAAGTTCAAAAGGTATTTTTCTGTAGTTTTGATCACGTTTTTTCGCAGATTTGAAGGAACTCTTCTGAATCAAACTCTGCAAACATCCTGTTACAGATGCTTTGATTTCTATATTCAATAATATGCCATATCTTGCTGTCCTGTTCCACCTTCAGGACCAAGAGTGAGTGAAGTTGTTTACCACACTGTTATTGTCCTGAGCATCTCACATGCTTAACATCGTTATGTCCTGATGTATTTATATTTAGGAGCTGAATCCTTGCCAGAGATGGTAGGAGTACACTTCCTTTCCTCAAGTAGAAGTAAACTTCCTTTACTCAAGTAGAAGTACACTTCCTTCACTCAAGTGTTTACCACACTGTTATTGTCCTGAGCATCTCACATGCTTAACATCGTTATGTCCTGATGTATTTATATTTAGGAGCTGAATCCTTGCCAGAGATGGAAGAAGTACACATCCTTTCCTCAAGTAGAAGTACACTTCCTTTCCTCAAGTAGAAGTACAGATACTCGTGTGTAAAAATACTCTGGTGAAAGTAGAAGTACTGACGAAACTTCTTTCCTCAAGTCAAAGTAAAGAGGCTTCGAAATGTACTTCAGTAAAAAGTACCCATAACTAGCAGCTGTTTTAAAGAGTACCTGACCTCCCTTTATATTAATAGAACAATAATGTCATTGTTAGCTAATGAATGTTTCCATGGTGACCAACGGCAACATGACAACGTTTTCATTGGTCCCTCTTCTTTAGAGAAGACCAGGAAATGATGGATACACGGATCGTGTTCAAATCAATAGGCACGCAATGACTCTAAATAATAATGATCACGCCACCAAACACACATTCAGACTAAAGGAACCAGCCTGTTTGGAAAATGAGAGAAGTAGAAAGTACAGGTATTTGAGTTCAACATGTAAGAAGTAGAAAGTACAGGTATTTGTGTTCAACATGTAAGAAGTAGAAAGTACAGGTATTTGTGTTCAACATGTAAGAAGTAGAAAGTACAGGTATTAGTGTTCAACATGTAAGAAGTAGAAAGTACAGGTATTTGAGTTCAACATGTAAGAAGTAGAAAGTACAGGTATTTGAGTTCAACATGTAAGAAGTAGAAAGTACAGGTATTTGAGTTCAACATGTAAGAAGTAGAAAGTACAGGTATTTGAGTTCAACATGTGAGAAGT
>NW_011365803.1:0-3420 GCF_000735185.1 Notothenia coriiceps | reverse complement strand
AACAATGTTATCAAAAACATTTTAAGAATGTTTTTAGAGAACGTTATCCTACCTTTCAGAAGAACATTCTGGGAACCAAAATAAAAGTTTCTGGCGACAATGTTTTAAGAACAGTAGGGCATAATGTTCTAACAATGTTGTCAAAAACATTTTAAGAATGTTTTTAGAGAGCGTTATCCTACCTTTCAGAAGAACATTCTGGGAAACAAAATAAAAGCTTCTGCTGAAAACGTTTTAAGAATAGGAGGGCATAATGTTCTAACAATGTTATCACCAAACATTTTAAGAATGTTTTTAGAGAACGTTATCCTACCTTTCAGAAGAACGTTCTGGGAACCAAACAAAAACTTCCCGCTGAAAACCTTCCTAGAACAATGACTGTAACATTCTCAGAATGTTTTTAGAACCAAACATTTACATTAATGTCTATGGTGCTATTTTATGCAACATTCCATGCTAGCTAAATATACTGTCTATGCCTGCTAGCTGTCCATTCAATGTTAAAACGAAGTACACTGGATATAAACTCCCCAAGCAGGCGAAAACCTACCAGTTTCACCCACTATCTCTGCCACCTCCCTCCATGCCTGGCTCCTCCGGTTTATATCCCGGTAGGTGAACAGGGACTGATCGTATAGGACCGGGTGATTCCCGACTGCTATTATTATTTTATCCGCCATTTTTTGGAACATGAGGAAATGAACTGTGGTCTGGCTCTCCCAACATACACGCGGTTTGATTGGCTAGCGCTTGTACTGGCAGATTTGCATACGCGGGATTTGATTGGCTGATGCCTCCGTCGAAGCTTCAAAAGTTGAACATTGCTCAACTTTTGCAGCGAGCACCGCGAGCAACGCTCCTACAATGCAGTTCGGCGAAGCGTGACGTCACCCAATTCAAAGTGAATGGACAGAAGCGTTGAAGAGTCAACGCACGCCGCCGTGTGGACGGGCCGGAACAGAGAGTGCCACAGCTTTAAATGAAGCCAGAAACAATCAGAGCTTTCCCACACTGTAATTATGCTAATGTCATGCGTTGTTGAATATTGTAAGTACATTGCTCACTGGTTATAGCGTCTGAAAATACAGCCTGCATGATGCATACAGGACATGTTGTCTGCCAGATGTATTTCCCTTGTGAGCGATCATCTTGGCCACCACGTCCCTGGCATGGACGTTGATGGTGCAGATCGTCATGACCATCTGCCGATCGCCCAGCGTAAGCTGCCCAATCAGAATGGAGATGAGGGTGTTGAGCTGGGACACCTGCTTCCTGTGGAACTCCTTCATGGCGTTATCATAGCCCTCCTCCAGACGGGAAAAGGCCATGCCCACATCAGACGTCCACCAGATCTGAGTGCAGGTCAGTGATACCTGAATCAGGGGCAACAAAATAACTGAAGGACCACAAACACAACTGATGACTGATTCCTGTGTTGAAGGTCCAAATCCCAACAGGCTGGAATCAAACCTCTCTTGGTTTTGTTCAAATGTGTTTGGCTGCATTTCCCTCAGTGTGTCCACTCTCTGTCTGTGTGTGTATTGTCTTACTTTCTATCCTTTTTTATTACATTATTCAAATATATTTATAATTAGATATATGTTTATTATAATATTAATAGAAAGAATATGCTATGGCAATATTTGTATTAATAGTTACACTTTTTTTCCAGGTTGAGTTGGCCTTTTCTGTAATCGTGATCAAATCCCCTCTTAGGAGCACACTGCATACAGAGCTGCTGCTTTAGTAAACCAGGCTGAATCTGTCCTTACAATGATTCATAACTCAGTGACTCATCTACAGCCAATAAAAAAGACACTGCATTTTTTACGGATCAACCTTTGTACTGAATCAGATGTGTTTAATGGCTGAATCAGTGATGTCAGGCACAGGGTCTCGCCCTTCAGAACATTTTCGAAAAATGATAAGCAATTCATATTATGGACTGATCAACATATTTGAGTGCAAAGGTGAGTGAGAAAGTGACACTGGACTGTAATGTCACTGAGAGACAGAGGCATGATTATGCTACTAATCCATCAACTGTTGGATTAAGTGAGTAAATCAGTGAAAACTCTCTACCTATAGTAGTATAGTGCAGTATAAATAATCCTGTGCCGATATGTGTCTGTAGTATATTAGTCAGGGGTTCCCAAACTTTGCCATGCCAAGCACCCCCATATAGTATTATCCTCTGGCGGGGACCCCCCGGTTGCCATTTTTTAAAATTACTTTATGATGGAAAATATGACAAATTAATCAAACAGCTTAATACATTTTCTTAATATATTTTTGTATTAATAATTAGTTATTCTTCTAAACATTTTTTGTATTTATCTTTTGTTTGTCATTCATTACATTCATTGTGTCTTCTGTTATACACATTCTTAACACAATATTAAACAGTAATATCAACAATAAACATATTTTTAAAGTGATTTCTGTCTTTATAATATTATATAATTTTGAACAGTAATATGAACAATTAACATATATCTTTTGCATTTTTGAAAGCTATTTATAACTTTTTAATATTATATATAATATTCAACAGTAATATTAACAATAAACATATTTTTATTCATATATATAAACAACAGTCCTTGTAATTTCATTATGTGTGTCTCTTTGTATATACCTGTTCCCTCACTAGTGGGAGGGGTGGGCTTGGTGGCTCCTACACAGTTTATCAATCCTAGGTTTTAGGTTTGCAAACGTCCTCTGTGCTTTGTTTTCAATACCTTCAATGTAGAAAAGCCAGACTCGCTGAGGTATGTGGTGGCAAATGGAAGAAGGGATTTGAGAGCCCTCTCAGCCAGTGCGGGATAGTCTTTTTTTGACATACAGCCAGAACTGTGGGTTTGAAACAGTATGCAAGTTTCCGGAGCCATGAGGCATCTGAAAAACGGCCAGCCAGTTGATGATTTTCAGAAGAGAGGAATTCACTGATCTCCCTTCGCAGTTCAAAAACACGATTCAGCACCGCCCCAGGGGAAAGCCAGCTGGAGTGGAGCAGTAACCCCTCAAACTTTGTGCCCATCTCGTTACACAAAATACGCTTAGCAACGAAGTTCCTTGCGATGGAGCATGCAGTGCGTTGCCACTACATTTGGGGCCTTCCGCCTGATCAAAGCTGTCACTCCGCTTTTTTTGCCGGTCATAACCCCACTGCCCCATCTGAACACACACCCACACAACGAGACCAGTCAAGTCCATTTGAGATGATGTACTCATCTAAAACTTGGAAAATGTCTCCTCATGTGGTCCTACCTTCCAGTGCTTTGCAAAATAATATTTCTTCAACAAAGTTGTTTTCTGAAATAAATCTGATGTATGCAAGCAATTCTGCGACATTTGCTACATCTGTGCTCTCATCCAGCTGCAGAGTGAAATATTCACTAGCTCTCACTTGATCCAAGT
>NW_011365802.1:0-3699 GCF_000735185.1 Notothenia coriiceps | reverse complement strand
TTTAGGGATGAATTCTCTTACTGGAAAGCTCATGCAACCGATCATTATCTTCTGTTGTATTGTTTCTTCAAACTGAAGAAGAACAGACAAACTATCCACTATCTTACCTTGATACCTAGTAGGAAGACGCTTTACTACAGTCACTTTCCCCCCTTTAATTTCCTTCTTGAGTTCTTCTATGCCGATTTCTATGGGAACTCCACTGATAACTCCAAGTATTTTCCGATTTGCTCCAGGAACATGGCATTTAATTCGAACTTCATTCATGGTCTTCATTTTCAGTAACTTTTCCTGTTGTCTTGCATTAATCAACTCAACCAACATCCGTCCTTTGCTCAGAAATCTTGCTTGTTTTATCGATCCAATTTCTTTGTGAATTGCTTTAGTCAGGGCCACTGGATGTAGCTTAGCTGCGGATTGCTCACCAAACTCCACAATCACTTTCCACTCTTCATTCTCAATCCTTTTCTTTACTCTCTTCAATTCATTCTGTGAATCAGATTCACTAAGACTGTCACTTGACATGTCTATCTTCTTTCTTGAAGTATTTTTCCTTACTTCATTCCATCCTCCTTCAGAAGCACTTTCCATATCCTCCTCTCCAGGACTCAAAGAAGCCATTCCACCAGCTGCTCTCAATCTCGCACTCACTTCAACGTTCACTCCTATCTCCGTCTACTCAGTCTCCGCACGTCCAAGCTCCAGGACCGCCGACCAGATACTCTCTGCAAAGCTCCATTCTTAATCATTCAACCTGTGTTTTTCATCAAGATATAATCTTATTGTGAAATAAGTTTGACTAAAATGACAAATTATTGGTTTTTGCTAGACTAGTTTGTCTGAAATGTTCTATATAATCTGATGACTAAAAAAGACTCAACAGTTTTCATTGACAAAAAGTAGACTAAAATAATTAGTTTTCTTTTACTAAAATAAGACTAAAATGCTCAGACTTTTAGTCGACTAAAACTTGACTAAATAAATACAGGATGAAGGTGACTAAATATGACTAAAACGGAAATTTAACATAGGACTAAAACTAAATAAAAAAATAGCTGACGAAATTAACACTAGAGTAGACACAGACTGACTCCACCATAGATACTGGGAGCTCTGCTCACCTTTAAGGTCTCCAGCTCCATGATCTTCAGCTTCACCTCCATCATCTCATAGGTCATGGAGCTCTGCGTGTTCTCATTCAGAGCTCGCAGCTCCTCCATCTTGTTGTTCAGAGTCTCCGTCTGCACCTCCAGTTTGTGCTCCAGCTGCTTCTTACTCAGCTGGGATTCCTCCAGAGCCGACTGCAGCGCCAGCAACTGGGTAATGCCAACCAAAACATTTACATCAGTGCTTAGGAACATGCAGGAAGATGTTTACTTGACAATCAAAGCTTTTGTTGTTATTATAGTAAAGCATAAAAGGAACGGATATTCTCGTAAAAGTCTCACCAATGTTTTGAACATCATTGATCATGTCTGATTGTGTGTGTGTGTGTGTCCTGCTGACATGCTGAGCTGTACCTTGTTGTTGAGCTCAGTGAGGGCTGATGTACAGCTCCTCTCCAGATGTTCCTGCTGCTCCTCCAGCTGCCTCCTTTGCTGACTCTTCAAATACTCGATGTCTGACTGCAGGGACTCAAACATCCGAGTCTTCAGCACCACTTCCTTCTGAAGGGAGTACTTCTCTTGCTCCAGCACCTTTCAGACACGCATCACACAAAGACAGGAGTTTGAGTTGGAAACAATTCAGAATAATCCACAGGGCCACTAACATGTAACTGCTGACGTTATTAGCTCTCCTGCAACATGCATCGTTTTATCTACAATGTCATGTTTTAAGGGAATGCCCAGAGGATCTGTGTTCCTCCCAAACGCATTTTCTAGCAACCCCTAGATGAAGTTATTCTCAAGCACCAATGGTATTATAATTACTTTAAAAAAAAAGTTAAACCATGATGTTTTATTTCATCACTATATAGTGACATACCGGTACATATTATTGTAGTACAATGTCCACATTTTTACTTATTACTATTATTATTATATACACTCGTTTATTTAAAAATTGCACACTTTTCCCATATATTCTTATGTTAATACAAATATTTTAATGTTTTTTCATCTTTCACTATTTTGTTCTAGAATGGATGAAATGTCACAAAACCTATTTCCCCCTGGAGAAATAAAGCATTTTGATTCTGGTTTTCAGAATTTTGGAATCCACCAACATCTTGACATTGCTACTTATTTGTTGGCTTTTTTTTCATATCTGATGATTATAAATTGAGATTGTACTGACATCGGAACAAGAGGTGTAATGCTACCCCTCTTTTTGAGCAGGTGACCTGCAATTACACACTGCTCCTTTAATAAAGACATGCAGAAATGTATTTCTTGAATAAAATCAAGCATGCCCTTTAATGGTCATTATGATTCGATGTAAACAGTGAGGAGTGTACTGCAGTACAGCGGAACCACTGGAGAACATATTGGATTTTTGATGCTCTGGCTAAGTTGACCCTTGATGGTGCGGAGTCACACCTCCAGAGCGTTGGTCATCTCCACCCTCTGCTCGTCCAATCGGCTCTGCAGCTCCATCTGCTGGTTGAGGAGATCCAGCCCGGCCTGAGCGGCCTGGTGGACCTGCTCATCCCGCTCCCTCAGCTGGCTCCTCAGGCGCTGGGTCTCCTCTTCTGCTGCCATCTGGAAGGAATAGAAAACCTTCAAATCAAGCATGCACATTCAAGTTGTTTGCCAGGAGTTCAATGCTGTCTGGCTGTTTTTATATTTCTTTAAAGACTTGTTTCTATTCATGTTGGTAATGGCCGTAAAAACATATCTCCCCACAACAACTAACATTTTGTTAGCTTTGTATTCTTCTCTCCAAGTATCACAGTTTGTAAATGACACATTATTTGACAGATCAGCAATATCTGGTTTGTATTTTTGCAAATACAAACCAGATTTGTGCTAAAATAAAAGTAATAGTTAAATGTTACGCTAAGTTGCATATTTTTTCACTGGGCAGGTAGACTAAATGAAATGACGCAAGATAATAGGCTTTTTCTCCTTTCTTATTTTGTGTTTCTTATGGCGCTTTTCCACTGCAGGACCTAGCACGGCTTAGCACAGCTTAGTTTGGCCTTGGTAGGCCAGGCTCACTTTAAGCTGCGTTTCCATTACAGTTTAGTAACTGGGGTAGTTACTATAGTAAAGCAGTGTAAGCGGGGCGATCGGCTGTTCGGCGGGCGGAGCGACACTGCGTAAAACTGCCGTGAGGTCATCTTCAATGCGAACCACAAAACCAAAACATCCGCCGTTAGCTGTTAGCACTCAGAGCTCACAGCTCCTCATATCTGTTCAGAAACTAGACAAAAGTTAAACAAGCAAAAACCACAGACTGTCTGTGTCATGGCGAATACAGTCGCTGGTTTATTTATGTCTGTAGGCCGTTGTTGTAAGTGTGTGGACGGAGCATATACAACGTTAGCTTAGCCGATCTCCATTCGGAAAACACGCATTTTAAAAAGGTGTTTCGCCTGCCGTCTGTCTGCAGACCGGTATCAGTATGTTGTTACTTCGGTATCATTTTGAAACGTGCATTACATTTAAATCACGGTCAAATGTGTTCATTTTGTTGTAGTTGTAGCCCCCTTGCCAGCGATTCTCTCTGACCAATCAGCAGTCGAGAGTGTTTACG
>NW_011365801.1:0-1488 GCF_000735185.1 Notothenia coriiceps | reverse complement strand
CATGGCATTGAAAAAAAAAGGCTAACAAATTAATTTTATTTATTTATTTTTTTAAAGTTAGCCTATCATCCATCATTACCATGGCATTTGCCACTTGATTGACATACAGCCAGGTAAGCCAGTCTGAGTTGTATTGTGCCATACGGGATCATGCAGTTATGAGGGGGCCTCACCTCCTCATCTGAAGCGCAAATGTGGCGCAATTAGTGTAAGCACGCCACAGTTTACCGCCGTTTAGTCCACTAGTACCCCCCTGGGCAGGGGGCGGCCCTGTAGGTAGATCTTTTGGGCTTGGTCATTTTAAAAGTAGCTCCCAAGCTGAAAAAGTGTGGGCACCCCTGCTCTAAAGCTAGCTTTTTTCCCCCATCTTCCCCATCATCCTTGTACTAATAGTAGCTAACTGTCTCCTGGTTCCAGCTACAACAGACAGATGTTCCTTTAACACACTCTCAGCTTCGCACCTACATTACAATGATCTTGTGCAGTTTGCAAACACTGAGAAACAATGAGACCAGAGTCACATAGAGGCACAATGCTTAATTAGGTGAATGTGAGAGATATCACCCCAATTATGATTCACTGTGAGAGTCCTCAGCTAGCGACTCTCTATGTATGTCTGTGTTGCCAGAGGTGATATTGAGTTTCCATGACAATTATACATGGATGTGGAGCTAACAGAAATGGGAACTCTGCGGCTTGTATTCCTGCTGTTTCCGGACAGAACACGACCCTGTCGTTTATTACACATGTCATATTCCTGCTCCAGAACGTGTTGCATGTTTCTCGTTACAGTTATGGTGTAATGTAATTGGACAGCACGCTTGAGGCCAGTCTACGTTCAGCACCCATACTTATAAAGGCTGTCACAATAGGAGCGCTGATTTAGGATCACCTGTCGGGTCACATTAAAATGATTTGTTATTCCAGAGATAAAGCTGAGATTCTTAAACTTAAGTGTTTTATTTAATAATGCAACAATATTTTTCAAACCCTGCAGTCCAACTTTTAAATCAAATATGTTTGATGTTGGGGCTGTGCCCTCTTTATCCACCAAGAATGCAATGTTGTTGTTTTTTTAATATGAATTGATATTCCCACAGTAAAACGTATAATCTTTCACACGAAATGCTGCATTTCCTTATCAAAAAGGAGAGCATGGGTTCGTATGTTTTGTGTCCTTTTTCAACAAAAGACATGTTGACACTATGGAAAAACAAAGATAATACACATAAGCAGAGAGCTAAAAGTGAATATTTATTTTTCTTAAATATCTGCTATTATACACCAAATGCTTGGCATGTCTGTGCATTTTCACATAAATTCCAGGAATTCCTCAAGTAACTTTTTTTTGATCATCACAAATTCTTATTTTCATTTTTACTTTTTTACTTTTTTAATAAAAATCATTTTTGTACGACTACCCCTCTAAAGCACAACATGGGTCAAAAATGACCCGCATTCATTTCCTATGTTATTTCATGCATGGCT
>NW_011365800.1:0-3387 GCF_000735185.1 Notothenia coriiceps | reverse complement strand
TAGCTGTGGATGAGTCCACTGACACCACTGACAATGCTCAGTTGCTGGTGTTTGTGAGTTTTTATGATGAGGCAAAGGGGGAGTTTGTTGAAGATGTGTTGGGCCTGACGAACCTCAGTGGACACACAAGGGGGCAAGACATTTATAAAGCAATAATGGGAATGCTGAATGAAAGAGGGTGCGGCTGCCTTTAATCATAACTTACACTGCGGCTCTGAGGGATCAAGCACAGACACAATGAAAATGAAAACTGCTGCATACAGATTATTTTTGTTTTTGCAACCTCGTGTTAAGAATCTTCTTGTAATTGTTTAAAAGTTTGAATGACCGTAATAAACGGACCTTTGTCTTATTGAAAAAAAAATGTTGGACCTTTAAGATTTGTATTTGAGTACCCCTGATGTAGTGTCTCTACTTTAAAGAGTCCTCTCCTGCTGATGTTCAGGTGTATATCAGTATGTAGTGTCTCTACTTTAAAGAGTCCTCTCCTGCTGATGTTCAGGTGTATATCAGTATGTAGTGTCTCTACTTTAAAGAGTCCTCCTGCTGATGTTCAGGTCTATTTAGTGTCTCTACTGGGACATGTCTCCATGCTTTAATGTTCAAAAAGCTCTTTATTCTCCTCATACTGCCTGTGCTGCAGCACCTCTTTTCACCCTCTGTCTGAAACCATCGCCCAGTCTACTCTGATTGGTTAGCTGGCCGGCTCAACTGCTTAGAGATGTCCTGCCCCTTAGCCTATCACGTACAATGTGCTGGAGCACTAGCCAATAGCGCAAGTGCTACATAGGTGTAACTTTGTTACGGAAATTTAAAAAAGGAATTAAATTAAAGAGGAACACAGGGATTTAAGCCTTTGCAACCATTTAAATGCACAAAAAACCTGAAAAGGGAAACCTTAAAAGCATAATAGGGCCCCTTTAAAATAAATTATGTCCTGAATGACTTATCATGAGGAATAAAATGAAATCTCTGAGAACAAGGAACCTGCTCAATTCAATTTCTACTGAACAGCATTATTCACAAGACATAGTGAGGCACAAGATGTTTTACGAGAGGTATGCACCTTAATCTTGTGTCCAGACACACGGTTCTGTAGCCTGCCAAGTGAATTTGTAAAACACCATCAAAGAAGAGGATGAGGAGGAAAAATCACCAGGGTTTGTGTGATAAAACAAGTCAGGGAGCCAGGTATGGAGAGAGACTGGAGAGAGAAGAAAAGAAGCAGAGACAGCCAATCTCCCCAGTCCATTCTGGGAGTTGAACCTGGCAGGAGAAATGATCGGCGTACGCACTAAGTGAAAGGGATAATCCCTCTCTGACGGAGGGGAGAGAAGAGCACTGCAGCAATGATCCCTCCTGTGTTCCTGTGATTTTAGGCTGCAGGTTTATTTATTAAGAGGATAAGCCCTTCCTCTGTATGCAAACCTCATAAACAAGAGGGGTTGCCATCACTCTGGTGCCAAGGCGCTGTTGATTTTAGGGTCTAACACGTGCAGGGGTGCTGGCTGCAGGCCCAGAGCAGACACTGGAGCTGAGTGTGGCTACAGGTGGAGTAACTGTAGAACCCAGGTTAAATAAAACGTAGTGTACACTCAGATTAATATTTCTTGGGCACTTGATGACTGCCATTATGACACATTGATACGATGTCATGATCTGTTTGTTTTTGAATAGTCAGTCTGTCAGTTTCCGTTTTACTTTGAAAGGTGTTCACCCCCTGTCTCATGTCTGCATTTGCTTCCTGTATCTGCATTTTCCCTCCTGTCTGATTGTCTTATTGGTTTCACCTGTTGCCCCTGTGTCCAACCCCCCCCCCTCCCCAGCTGTGTCTTGTGATTACCCTCGTTTTGTGTGTGTTGAATCAGCTTTTTATTTCATAAAAAGCTGGCCTTTACCCCTTACCAGCCTCCCTGTTTGTACTGCTTTTGGGTTCCGCATACTACCAAACCGTGACAGACTAGGCAACAGCTGCCAAATTCACCAATGGGACCAACAAAGTTACGAAGGCTGCTATGGTTAAGTTTGTGGTCTTTATTTTTGGAAAAAAGTATCCATCTGATTAAATCTCTGGTCAGTTATACCCTGTTTGACTTGCTTTATCGTAGTCAGTTCAGTTGACACTTGAGAAGTGATGAGACTGTCGGTTAAAAAGGATCTAGTTGCAGATTTCAACCTTAAACTCTGAACATAACAGGAGCAGCTTGTGTATGCAGCATGCACCACCGATCATGGCAGAAGAGCCAACAGGAACAATGGGCCACCAGGTGCGTTTTATACCGTGCTCTAATTAGGGGAGGAGTCAGGCCTTGAGCAGCATTCAAGTGCACACTAATTTCGCTGTGGAGGAAATTCCACACAAAAACAACCTGTTTTGTAAGAAATTAACAAATAATAGAAGTTTAAAGCAAAGTTTTGTTATTTAATAAAGTCAAAGCATTTCACAGAGTTAATCTTTTTCAGCTGAAAGGACAGAATCTAGAACAAGCTAATTATTACTAGATCTGACCAAATGCAACAGAAAATACAAGCACACGAAAATCAAACCAGATAAGGAAGTTAAATACTTAAATGAGACTTAATGATACATTTACTACAATACTCACTACATTCACAGATGGATGCAATGGTTTTGGTGTTCAGGAAGTTGTTGCAATCATTCCATTTGGACCTGTGGTGATCTTATGTGACATTTATGGTCATCAGTTTTTTTATTCTTACAAATGAATATGATGCCTCTCTAATTCTTGGTCGAATGTGCTTATTTTGAATCACTTCCAATATAATCTTGTTTAAGACATTACAAAAGTGAGAGCATCAATACTGAAGGCTGAGCATCAGGGAGGCGACCAGCTGTTGACTTATGAGATAAAGATCAAAACACAGCTCTCCTTCACATGTCCCGCCTACTCAGTGTTGATTGGATGATATCAAAGGCTAAGGGCACAAGATCAACCCTCGTCACACACTTCATACATGGATCTCGCTTTCAAAAAGTACACAAGATATGGAAAAGCCACTGTTTAAATGATATGACGAGAGGAATGCATAACAAACACAATGTATTGAAACTGAAAGAGCGTGACAATTGCATAAATATGTTTACTGCATTGTTTTACATTCTGTTAAGAAAGTAATGACATCAAAAGTTGTGTCTCCGGATGTGTTAGCATACTCGTGTCCATCTGTCCATGTCTGCTTTTGAATGCTATACACAGAGACCAATTCTGTACTCGAAGGAAGTTTGGGGGTGTTGTTATCTACCCAATTGGAAACATTATTCAGTGGAAATTGTGTTGGAATAACAAATGATCTTATAAACACTTCCTCCCACTCGACTTCAAATACATATTCATGCCTCTCGCTCCCCCCCCCCCTTCCGTTGAT
>NW_011365799.1:0-1481 GCF_000735185.1 Notothenia coriiceps | reverse complement strand
GTGGAACTAAAGTCTGATTTAAGGGTTAATTATATTTCACATCATTCATCCAGATCTGTGGAGTAACTAAAGGGATTAAATAAATGTAGTGGAGTAAAAGTACACGATTTACCTCTGAATTGTACTGGAGTAGAAATACAAAGTAACAAAATACTGAAATCATCAAGTAAAGTATCACCATTGTACTTAAGTACTGTACTTGAGTAAATGTACTTAGTTACTTTACACCACAGTTTAGGATAAGAAATGTAAACTTGTTCTGAAGGGATTACGAGGTATTTCTCTCCACCTGTTGCTCACGATTTTACCTTTTCTCTTCTCCTTATCCCGTCTTCCTCTCCTCCCCTTTTCTTTCTATCTCCCTTTCCTCTACAATCTCTCTGTATTTATTCTAAACCCCTTCCCCTTCTTGTCCCTGTCGCCCTTTCATTTTCTTCCCCCCGTTCTCCTCTGTCTCTATTCCCTCTTTCTTTCCCGTTGGGTCCATGGTGGGCTGTCAGCTGCGTCTGGACGAGGCCCAGGAAGCCGAGTGCCAGGCCCTGAGGCAGCAGCTGCAGCAGGAGATGGAGCTGCTGAACGCCTACCAGAGCAAGATCAAGATGCAGACCGAGGCGCAGCACGAGCGCGAGCTACAGAAGCTGGAGCAGAAGGTGTCGCTGCGCCGGGCCCACCTGGAGCAGAAGGTGAACCAAACACTCGTCTCTCTAAAGGACACTTTTCATGTCTTTTCTTTGCAGGACCGACTCTAGATTGACGGCAGGTGATCAATATTGACAACCTAAATGAAACACAACAGAGGAAATGTTTCTCACACTTCTTCTTAAAATTACAATCATTTCAAAGCATTTATCTACATTTATATAATACAAATATATAAAATAATAATATATTAGAGAAAAGAGTTACTTCGTGTAAAAAATAAATAAATAAATCAACTTAAAGACCCCCACCAGTTTGAGTATCAACACACGTCCAATTGTTCTACAGGAATAACGATTAATACAAATCACAGTTTTGGAGCAATTTAGGTGCTACAGACAGACAGGATGGAACCTAAGACTTCAAAGTAAAAGACATACGGTTTAAAATTAGAGTTAACAGATTTTAGGACCAAGACGCAATTTAATGTTGGTGCACTTCCTTCTGTTTTACGTGTAATTAAATTCAGGCTTCAAACAAGTGCTTGACAGATATATTGATTACATTGCTTTAAGCAATCGCTTTTATCCAAAGCGAATTACAATAAGTGCGTTCGACCAAGAAGATACAACCTTGAAGAAAACAGAATCATATAAGTACATCAGGTTTCATAGAGCCAAACATTTCAAGTGCTACTCAACTGGCTTTAGAAAAGCCAGTCCTTTATTAGTATATAAGTGCTTTGTTAATAATTCTATCGCTCGAAGTGGAGTCTAAAGAGATGAGTTTTCAGTCTGCGCCGGAAGATGTGTAAGCCTTCTGCTGTCCTGATTTCGATGGGG
>NW_011365798.1:0-2326 GCF_000735185.1 Notothenia coriiceps | reverse complement strand
TGGTGTGTGGTGTGTGTGTGTGTGTGTGTGTGTGTGTGTGTGTGTGTGTGTGTGTGTGTGTGTGTGTGTGTGTGTGTGTGTGTGTGTGTGTGTGTGTGTGTGTGTGTGTGTGTGTGTGTGTGAGATGTGTGGTTGCAGATTGGAGCTTTTAATTGAATGTAGACTAGAGAGTAAAAGTTATCTCCTGTAAAGTAATATAATTGTGTTAAGTGTGCACTTGTGTGTGTGTGTGGGTCCGTGGGCGTCGACACAGAGAAGATTTCCAGGATAATGAACCTGTAAGTAAGTTAAGATAGAAATGAACAAGCTTCAATGGTGTAGCTGAATTTAATTTGTAAAAAGGCTGAACAGCCAGGCCTTGATAAGAAAAAGCCTGGTAACAGAAAACGTTTATTTTATGATTAAACACCAAGAACACAGGCTTCTCCAACAGTGACTTTTCTTTACTTCAAATATACTTTATAAGACATTGATTTATAACCTGAGAAAAATTGGTAATGAATCAGTGATTTGAGTTATTTTACCAGGGAGACGGTTTGAAACAAAGTAAATGCAAACCAATTACTAAACTTTTTTAACTTTTTAAAAATAAAACCACTGTGCTTCTGTTAGAGACAATTAATTGCTGCTGGCTTTTCAAAAACGTGTATGTTTACAATATTGATCAGTGGGGGCTTGTGTTGATTCAGCAGAACAGAATCATCCTGTGGAATTAATTGCCATCTTACCTATTTAAAGAATCTTATTCCAAGGAAAACATTATGAAATGTGAACGCCTTTCATTTTAAATAGAAAATGTGTAGGCAGCAAAAGCCGAAGGAGAATGTTCAGTCATTAATAGCAGGTGCTTTTGAAACAGATATATTGAATTGGCTGTCTTAGCATTGAAGTAATCCGTTTTCAAAATGACTTTCTGTGAGCGTTTTAAAACTGTGACCGATCTGAGTGTGCGATATCGTAATGAGCTCCCCCCCACGTGTGTCTGTGAGATGAATAGTATTATGAAAAAGAGAGAGGATTTTTATAAGGCAGTTTCTGTTCTGGATCTATAAAGAATACAAAGTGTATTTCTGTAGCTACCCTCATGTCTGCTTTTTCTGTTATTAGATCAGTATTTTTTTTATATGACAATTATTTCTCAAACTGAAAGTTCTTTCCCAGCTTTGGAATTTCTCTGCAAGGGCCAGATAAGTGAGAATCATTTGATGGCGCATTTCCACTACACGGCCTCGCTCGGCATGGCTAGGCCTCGTTAGGCCTTGTTAAGTCTGGCTCACTTTATGGCGCATTCCCATTACAGTTTAGGAACTGGGGTAGTAACTATAGTAACGCAGTGTAGGCGGAGCCGTGACGTCATCTTCAATGAGAACCCCAGAAAAACAACCCCAGCCGTTAGCTGTTAGCACTCAAGCTCACAGCTTCTCATATCTGTTCAGAAACTAGACAAAAGTTAAACAAGTACAAACCACAGACTGTCTGTGTCATGGAGAATTCAGTCGCTGGTTTATTTATGTCTGAATAGGCCGTTGTTGTGAGTGTGGACGGTCGGAGCATATACTGTGTTAGCTTAGCCGATCTCCATTCAGAAAACACGCATTTGAAAAGATTTTTCGTCTGCAGACTTGTCAAAGCATTAATTCATGGTTTTTACTAACCGGTATCAGTATGTTGTTACTTCAGCATCATTTTGAAACGTATATTACAATTAAATCAAGGTCAAATATGTTCATTTTGTTGTAGTTGTAGCCCCCTTGCCAGCGATTCTCTGTCTAGTTTAGCATACTCAGCCCGACTCAGCCTGGTTGCTGGCCCGGAATGAACCTCTATTTTATGGAGCCAGAAAAACTGTGAAATAGTACCCGCTAGCCGGAACTACGCAAAGTGGAAACGCAACCAAAAACGGGCCCCGCACGGCTCGGCACGCTTACGACCCGTCCACACTACAGCTTCGACAGCTTCAAAAACGGTTTCCAACGCGTCTGCCCATTCACTTTGAATGGGGTGACGTCACGTTGCCTCGCTTTTCGCCGAACTGAATTGTGGGTAGCAGAGCGGAGCTTTCCTGGCGTTTCAGGCTGCAAAAGTTGAGCAATGTTCAACTTTTGAAGCTTCTGAAGCTTTCGGTGGAAGCGTCAGCCAATCAAATCATATGCCAGTACAAGCTCTAGCCAATCAAACCGCTGCTTGTGTGTCAGGGGCGGGAGATTCATGTGATTGGTTGTTGGTCGAGCTTCAGACACGCCCGCCGGCAAGCTTTTTTTTGAGCTGTAGTGTGGACGGGCCGTTACAGAAAACGTTTGACCTCTGTCATTGCCAACAAAGGGTA
>NW_011365797.1:0-1617 GCF_000735185.1 Notothenia coriiceps | reverse complement strand
GGTGGTGACGTGGAGTCATGTGACCGTGCTGTAGTTCCTTTATAGCCCAACATTAGCCACCTTTAGCTTAGCGGTGGTGACGTGAAGTCATGTGACCGTGCTGTAGTTCCTTTATAGCCCAACATTAGCCTCCTTTAGCTTAGCGGTGGTGACGTGAAGTCATGTGACCGTGCTGTAGTTCCTTTATAGCCCAACATTAGCCTCCTTTAGCTTAGCGGTGGTGACGTGAAGTCATGTGACCATGCTGTAGTTCCTTTATGGTGGTGTTAATATGTGAAGATTATCCTGCTGAACTAAAGGTGTAAATATCATAAACGTTTGTTTGACACAGAGATTATAATCCAAAATCACATTGAGAAATCCCATTGGACAAGCGAGATGATGCCTTCAGGGACCAACACAGAAATACCACATCTCTGCATCATGTTTTAATATGTTGAGGTAATTTTACTTTTGATATGTATGATTTCTATCTTCTGAGGGAGTCCAGAACAAATGTTCTTACTGGGAGGGTCCAATGAAAACTCATGGTACATCTGCGCTGAAAACCAAAACCAAGTAAATCCAAACCCTGCCATGATTTCTCGAAGACACTTAGTGTTCCTGCAGCCCTGTTAAAAGATCCAGGACATTTGAAAAATAGAGGTTATGAAGCCTACATCTAAATATTTATTCCTCCGCTGGTAGGAAAGTTGCGTGTCCGATTGCCGGAGCATATCCGGAGGCAGAGCAACATTACAGAGTGTTCGGTCATGCTCCAGTTTCTCAGATATGTATTTAACATGCTGCTGTACTGAAGTGCAGCTCAGGGGACACACACTTCTCTCTTTTCCATCACACCTCTTTATATAACCTTCTGTCAGGACTCACTTACTCCTCTCCTGTCACACTACAAAATCCACTTCCTAAAAACTGTATTTCCATTTCATTGAAATGCATTGGTTGGACACATGTCAGGCATCTATACCTGTTACATTATTGTCTTTCTTTTAAGGATTTACAATATTTATTTCTTGCAAAAAACACATTTGGACAATCCTTACATTCTCCAATCGGTTCCCGTTAGTATGGATTATAATAACATTGATTCTTTCCTAGCTTTATCACATCATACTGTGGTTTATGAGCAAATACCTGCAGATATAATTGAAAAAATGCAAACACTTAAGGTAGTAATAAACACTTTTACTTGTAATAGAGTATTTGAACACTGCAGTATTTCTACTTTTACCTAAAGGCTTCTTCAAACCCTGCATTACGTTACTAAAGTAAAACACCTGTAGTCTACAACTGTACTCTTTACAAAGAGTAATTCAGCCTCAAAAAGCTCAAAGCAATTTAATTTAGCAAAAAAACACCAGTTTCATGTTCAAAATAAGCAGAACCTGTTGATTCTCAGAACAAGCATCTGTAAGATGATTCATGACAAATGGCATCAATTTAAAAATTAAAAACAAATTAAGAGTAGAGTAAGCTTTGAGAAAGTATTTAATGTGGCTGAAAGAAAACAATGTTGTGTGTGTGTGTGTGTGTGTGTGTGTGTGTGTGTGTGTGTGTGTGTGTGTGTGTGTGTGTGTGTGTGTGTGTGTGTGTGTGTGTGTGTGTGTGTGTGTGTGT
>NW_011365796.1:1727-1928 GCF_000735185.1 Notothenia coriiceps | reverse complement strand
TCCAGAGTCTCTGACCTAATGACTTCACCCTGTTAGCTCCAGAGTCTCTCTGACCTAATGACTTCACCCTGTTAGCTCCAGAGTCTCTGACCTAATGACTTCACCCTGTTAGCTCCAGAGTCTCTATGACCTAATGACTTCACCCTGTTAGCTCCAGAGTCTCTGACCTAATGACTTCACCCTGTTAGCTCCAGAGTCTCT
>NW_011365796.1:0-1642 GCF_000735185.1 Notothenia coriiceps | reverse complement strand
CTTCACCTGTTAGCTCAGAGTCTCTGACCTAATGACTTCACCCTGTTAGCTCCAGAGTCTATGACCTAATGACTTCACCCTGTTAGCTCCAGAGTCTCTGACCTAATGACTTCACCCTGTTAGCTCCAGAGTCTCTCTGACCTAATGACTTCACCCTGTTAGCTCCAGAGTCTCTCTGACCTAATGACTTCACCCTGTTAGCTCCAGAGTCTCTATGACCTAATGACTTCACCCTGTTAGCTCCAGAGTCTCTGACCTAATGACTTCACCCTGTTAGCTCCAGAGTCTCTATGACCTAATGACTTCACCCTATTAGCTCCAGAGTCTCTGACCTAATGACTTCACCCTGTTAGCTCCAGAGTCTCTCTGACCTAATGACTTCACCCTGTTAGCTCCAGAGTCTCTCTGCCAATCATGAGTCAGCATTGTTACCCCTCTCTGCCGTCTCCCTCAGTTCAGCTCTCTGGTGTTTGATTTAGCATTCCTTTCAGGACCTTTGACTCAAGTTGGATTTCAAATGAAAACATGAAACACATTTTTAGAATTTTAAACTCACTTTTTAACTTTTTCTCGTGCTTTCTCTGAAGATGAAGAATGTATTTATTATATGTATTTATTATATGTATTTATTGTATTTATTATATGTATTTATTATATGTATTTATTGTATTTATTATATGTATTTATTATATGTATTTATTGTATTTATTATATGTATTTATTATATGTATTTATTGTATTTATTATATGTATTTATTGTATCTGTCTGCTTTATTTCTTGAGATGCTTTCTGTTCCTGGCACAAAGACACTTTATATTTAACCCTGGCTGATCTTATAGATGTTTTTAATGTTTGAACGAGAGGTTTTTAAATATGTATTTATTCATTATTTTATTTAAATTCAATATTGAAGTGTTGCACATTGTTGTGAAGGCAGTCTGAACCAAAGTGATGTGCAATAAAAGAGAATGAAACCTTGTTCATTTCTCCTGTTGTGTTTGTGAGGACCCTGAGGCTGCTCCTTCATGCAGATCTACGGTGGCCCCACAGGTCCAAACACAACGTCTCTATCCTCCTCCATCAGGAGAAGCAGCTTCAGAGAACATAGAAACCCTCCAGCAGCAACACGTTGTTCAGCAGCTTGAGGAGACATGGCAGCGTTTACTCAAAGATTAGAATTTAGATTTTTGAAAAAAAGGCAGAATCTTTTTATCTTTGAGAAAAAAGTTATATATAAAAAAAAAAGAGATTTTGATAAAAAGTCAGGATTTTGAGAAACTAGAGGATCATAAATCCATGGATCCTGAGATTGAAGACGGGGACCAGTGAGAGTGATCTAACAATGAGGTTAGGACCACGTTGTGGAGCCTCCGTAGAGCTCTGAAAACAGAAGGACATGTTGTCCCCCTAACCCTAGCTCCTGAGAGACTGGAGGCTGCTCTCCTGGTCCTGAGGAGGGGTCACACCTCTGAACCTGGACCAAACATCAGGACCCAAAGGAAACATCAGGACTCAAAGGAACTTTAGGGTTACAAAACAACGCTTTATTAATACTTCCTCTTTCCTTTCACAATAAAAGCTCAACACATAGACACTGCTTAGCTGTTAAACATTTCATCAAACGTCTGAGCAGTTTCACCC
>NW_011365795.1:0-3047 GCF_000735185.1 Notothenia coriiceps | reverse complement strand
CTGTCCTACTAGGGCATTGCGTTCCAAGAATGCAGGGTTGTTGGTTGTTCCTAGAGTCTCTAAAAGTACAATGGGAGCCAGAGCCTTTTCTTATCAAGCCCCACTTTTGTGGAATCAGCTTCCAGTTTTTGTTCGGACGGCAGACACCCTATCCGTTTTTAAGAGTGCGCTTAAGACCTTCCTTTTTGATAAAGCTTATAGTTAGGGCTGATTAGATTCAGCCCCTAGTTTTGCTGATATAGGCTTAGTTTGTCGGGGGACATCTCACTTCTTCCTTCTCTCTGTCTAAACCTGTGTACTCTCATGTTCCGATTAACCCAGCTTCCCCAAATTTCTTTCTTTTTGGTGTCTATATACGCCGGGATCCGGAGTCATGGATGATCCTGCGGTCCTGTGTCATGGATCGCGAGTCCTGGATCTTGAGTCGTGGCTGTGGTCCTGGATCATAAGTCCTGGATGGATATCCTCGTGGATTCATCTTCCTATTATACACACATGCATTTCCAAACATTTGGACTATGTTGCAAATGTATTATCTTTTCAATTTACACACGGCATCTATTGCACGTCTGTCCGTCCTGGGAGAGGGATCCCTCCTCTGTTGCTCTCCCTGAGGTTTCTCCCATTTTTCCCTTTAAACTGTGGGTTTTCTTTGGAAGTTTTTCCTTGTACGATGTGAGGGTCTAAGGACAGAGGGTGTCGTATTGTCATACTGATATTCAACTGTGAAGTCCACTGAGACAAATGTAACATTTGTGATATTGGGCTATATAAATAAACATTGATTGATTGATTGATTGATTGAAACCTGTGTATATGCTCTGCCTTGAAGTTCCTGTTGTGTTAATATGGAGAGAGTGAAATTAAAGTATTTTACATCGCTTACAGGTGACATTTTGATGCGCAACCAATCAAATGACAGCTGCAGTGTCATTAGCCAGTAGGGGAGGGAACTGTCACAGTCTGCTCCCTCACTCACCTATTTTCTGCATTAGCATTTCTCAGTCACCTTAGCTACCTGGTAGGCACACCCTGTTTCTCTGTTACACCCATTATCTCCACTAGTATATAGGCCCCCTTCACTCTCACCTCAGTGCCAGATCGTACTTCGCAGCATGCAGTTCTTTCTAGCATTACCTTCCAGATTGCTCTCCCGGTTTCGACCTTGTCTGCCCCTGGCCAGCATGCCTCGTCTGCTCCCTGACCCTGCCTGTCCCTGTGTCTCCCTTCTTGCCTACTCCTGGACCTTTCGCCTGTCCCCGACCAGCCCTTTGCCTACTGTATGCCGGTTTGTCTTACAACAGAACTTTTCTGTGGAAACAAGTAATAATAATGCCGGTTACCGACTTTCCCTGGTCTCCCGTGTGTTGCATTTTGGTTCTCAGCTCATTCGTGACAGTAACCATAGTGTTACGATCGAAAGCCGCAACACAATGAGGAGCAAAACGCAGGGTGAGAGTGGATAAACTACATATCTTATTGTTCTTCATCAAAGGAAACTTGGGCACACAAAAACAGGGCCATATGTCATGGTGTGGAGGGGAAGTGGAGGTGGGAGAGGGAGACTGCAGCCTTCAGGCCTTTAAAGCAGGCCTTGATTAGGGGATGGGAATCACCTGCACCTGCAGGGAGACAGTCAGGGGAAGAGGGGAGAGGCACACCAAAGCACACATACTGACACGTAACAATAGCAATAGACCTTAACTAGCCATTTTAAATCATAAGGCTCTGCGCCCAACCTCACGGTGAGCAAAGAGCAAATAGTGTATCACGTGAATGCCAGTGTGAGGAAAGACTCATGAGAAACAGGAAGTGCTACAGGACGCTCTGCACGCGGACATGTGGTTAAACATCAGTTATCCAAAATATGATATAAAGCAGAGCCCACACCATGTTAGGTTCTACTTTGTCCTTTCTGCTTCTGATGAATGTTCACGCTCAGAGTGATTTCCACAGTAAACACTTTCTCGTCTCATGTCAGGACGGATTTACACATTTTCCTCCAACCTGCATTTATTTCTCTCTAATCGTCTTACCTCTCCTACTTTGTATTACCTGTTCCCTGCCCTTCTCTCCTCCCTCCCTCACCTCCCCTGCTCCTCTCGGCTGAGTGACTAGTTCAGATGGACGTAATGAGACAGGTCCATGCAGGGAGGGAGAGGGAGGCAGTGCTATGAAGGAGTGCCGCTGTAAACAAGGTGAAACATAATCAGGTGATGGCGGGCCCTCTGAGGGCCGCAGCACCGTGTAATCAGCTTCTCCTTAGAAACCACTTGTTTTACCTTCAGTCAGCTCTCATTAGCTCTCTCACAGTTCAGCCGTTTTTGTCTCTTCTGATTTAGCACTGCCTCGCCTTGTTTCATGTTTGCTCTTAGCCGATTTGATTATTCCTATAAATCATTTCTTACATCTCAGTCTGCGACCTTTGCAAGTGTGAATGTTAGGGATAGCGTTTAAGACGGCAAGGTATGTTTCTGCACTAGTTCCTTTTGCATCTTTATGGTACAACATTTAATAGTTAAAGAGGGATTTTGTCTTTTCTGATAATTAGATTCATCTCTCGTTGTTTGAAAATATATATTTAATTTATCATTTTTGGTGCCCGGGTTCCATTCGGCCATGGTAGCACTTAAACCTGACGGGCTATCTGTGTTTCATGACTAAATCAAAACCATGCATTGAAATCTCTATCAAGTCTTTTTTCCATCCAACGAAAATAAGAATTATACCCTATTGTTACAACCCGGCTCCTGGGCTGCAACAAAAAGCAGGGAGGCGAGACAAAGGGTAAGAATATAAGTGTTTATTCTTAATAAACAATTAATCGAAAAAGAACCAGCCACAGGTCCCCGAGGCTGGCACGTAGAGAGTGCCCAGAGGAGTGCGAGAGTGAGACGTATCCGGCTTGGCTCCTCTTGTTTCTTCCAGAAGGTGCGGCTCATCAGACAGGTGCAGCTTCATCCGGCAGGTGCAGCTCATCAGGCACTGGGACCTGCAATCACCCACAAACACACACACGAACAGAGGGCACCCCACGTGGTGTGGAG
>NW_011365794.1:3120-10619 GCF_000735185.1 Notothenia coriiceps | reverse complement strand
CTGAGAGTAGTAGGTGGTGCGGGCATGGAAGAGGGCATCTTTATATTGCTGTAGGTGGTCTTTGTAGGTTTGAGAATGAATTGTGAGACTTGTTTTATTGCGGAGTCTTTCAAGTTGCCGGGCACGGGTTTTCATCAGACGGAGTTCAGGGGTGAACCAGGGAGCAGAGTGGGTGAAGGAAACTGTTTTGGTTTTTATGGGTGCAAGTTGGTCAAGGCAGGAGGACAGAATGTTGTTGTAGTAGTCAGTGAGATCAGAGGGGCTATGGAGGTCCACAAAGGGAGTGGTGGATATTTTTTCAGAGAGGGAGGATGAGAGCGAGGTAGCTGAAACACAGCTTAATTTACGGAAGTTGATTTTGCGTTTTTGCTTTGGTGGTGGGGTGGGAATGTTGATGGTCATGGTGATGGCTAAGTGGTCGGAGAGGAAGAGGTCTGAGCCAGACAGATGGTGAAGGTTTAGTCCAGTCGAGCAAACAAGGTCCAGAATGTGGCCACGGTTATGGGTCGGAAAGTTGACATGTTGAATGAGGTTGAAGCAGTTAAGCATGTCCGTGAAGTCTGTAGTTATTGTAGAGTCAGTGGAGTCCATGTGGATGTTGAAGTCACCAAGTAGGAGGACTGAGGTGGAGAAAGAACAGAGCTGGGTCAGAAATTCAGAGAAATCAGAGAGGAATGATGGGTTTGGTTTGGGAGGGCGGTAGACAACTGCCAGGACTGACTGTGTGTGACCAGAGAGTTTAAAAGCCGGGTGTTAAAATGAAGGAGCAGATGAGATGGGGATGAGGCTGGTTTTAATGTTCTGTCGGTGTATTACGGCAATTCCAACACCTCGGCCCTCCGAGCGTGGCTTATTTATGTATGAGTGTCCATTGGGTGTAGTGAGGTTGAGAGTGAGCTTCATATTGCTTTGTGTGGTGAGGATTGACTCAGGTGTCATTGCCAGGCCTTGCAGACAGGGGGCGTGCTCGTCTGTATTGTTGTGGTGACGTAGTTGAAAGGTGGGTGTGCGCTCAGATGACCAGAGTACGGGGATGGAGTGACCTGTGTGAAAGTAAACAAACTTGCTACCGGAGCCTCTATGGATGTATCTGGTTCGTTTTAGAAGTTCGTGGTTTTTGATGACAGAGATGCATAACGGTGTGGAATGGTTGTTGTGTTGTAGAAATCTCGCAGCGGAGCACCTCAATGCCATGCCAGGCAGGAGAGACGGAGCGTTGAGTGGACAGGTGAGCCGGGCAGCCGCTAGCATTAGCAGTTAGCGGGTATCCTGCAGCTTGATGACTGCAGAGGTGCAGGCAGCTAGCTCCAGGTTTTGAGAAGTCCGAAAATGGGGTGGAGGCAGCGTTGGAGGAGCTAGGCAGGTGAAGCCGAGAGGATCAGAAGGAGAGCAGGTGGAGCGGCGAAACGGAGCCGGTGTTTTCAGGTAGGAAAACACGGACACTTTCACACATCTCAGTGATCCAGGCAGTGAAAGATTGACAGATCTTAACCGGACTGGTAGGCCAAAAAGCTGCTAAGAAATATTGAAGAAAGAGTAGAAAAGAGTAAAAAAAAATCCCAAAAAATAAGTACGTTTATGTACACTTCAGTCCGCAGCCTCTGCCCGTTATCACTTATAGCGTAGGTTTGTGTGTGTGTGTGTGTGTGTGTGTGTGTGTGTGTGTGTGTGTGTGTGAGAGAGAGAGAGAGAGAGAGAGAGAGTGTGTGTCTGATTGTAGAGTCCATCTGCCGACGTGTGTGTGTGTGTGGGGGGGGTGTGTGTGTGTGAGCAGGTCTGTCAGCGCGGCGGTCACAGCTTGTGTGTGAGCCGCTATCAGCATCAACCGTCTCTTATCTGAACACCAGGGGTCAAAGGTCAAAGCCTGCATTCCTCCCAAGCCAGCATCATAAGTGGACACTGGACTAAACCATACCACGAAAAATGAGAAGAGGATTGCATTACGCTCGATTGAGGAGCTCTGCCAAAAAAGCAAAAGAAGAAACACATCGTGGTTCCTTGTCGTAAGGTAAGGTTACACTTTTCCAGATCGTTTTTCTTTAATTATCAAGCTCACTTTTTCCTTGTGCTTCTTTCCCTTTTTGCTCTTTTTCATGTGGTGTCCTGCCTTGTCCCGGTTTGGATTCTCCGATGTACAGGTTAGTGGTCTTTATTCTCCTTAGATGATGACACAAACAGCCAATAATCGAGCGGTCAAAGGTCAATATCAAACCGCAAGAAGGGCTGAGACTTAATGTGTAACAGCTAGCCAGTGGTGGAATAAGTATTTAGATAGTAAAAGTAGCCATTAGGTGTAAAAATATGTCATTAAAGTAAAAGTCTTGCAATCACAATCTCTGCATTAGCAGCAACATGTATTTAATAAGAATATAAGTATTTTCATGATGCAAAATGTCTCCACTGAAAGTCTTGTATTCGTCAAACAGGCCTTTAAGTATTGTTGGATGTATTCATTATTAATGGTAACTTACATGGATGAGTTGTTTAATAACAACATATACACATATATTTTATAAATTGGTCACATGTTTATGTATAAAACCTCTAATATCTATTGATTTGAAACAATTTTAGCGGGGTAAAAAGTAATATATACTAAATGTAGGAGAGTAGAAATATAACATATCATAACAGAAATACTCAAGTACAAGTGCGCCGTGTGAGTGAACTTCCTTTACACCATTTGTAGACTGCAGTAAGGAAACAGTGTCCACAGAGTTTTCGTGTATCAACGTTGTGAAGTAACACATTAAAACCATGTTATTTTTTGTTCAGTTATTAGCAGAGGTATTGAAAGAGGATGGAAGTTCCTCTTGAACAAGACAAGGAGGGAGCGGCTGCTTTAAAGTTGTAATTTGACAGGATCCTGTTCCACTGCGGCTTCACTAACTCAAGAACTCAAGGACCGGGAAGGCATGGTCTGGATGTTATTAGAAGGTGTGTGTGTGTGTGTGTGTGTGTGTGTGTGTGTGTGTGTGTGTGTGTGTGTGTGTGTGTGTGTGTGTGTGTGTGTGTGTGTGTGTGTGAGAATGAGACTAGGTGGCACGTTTTGGCCATACCGCGACAGAAATAAACCGGGATCAGGAAGAGAATGTCAACGTTTAACTTTTTTCTATTTTCTAGCCACAGTTAACCCTCCTTTTATTTAAGAACACACACACATGAACCCGGAACTACATGGCTACACACACTCACACACACCCAATAATGACATGCTAACTTACACAATCAAAAAAACGTGTTAGACGCACGCAGAAACACACACCCATCTCCCTCCCTGCTTCACGGGAACGCCTGTTGCTATTTCTAAATGCACTGTAAACTGGAGAGTGCTGCTTTCTTTTTACTGCATATTCAGTCATGAGTCCTCCTGTCAAATACAGAGAAGAGAGAAGAGAAAAGTGCAGCAGCGACAGAGAGCCACCACTAACTGACAGACACACAACCCTCCTGCTGAGTCAACATCTGTGTGCAATGTTTCATGTGGTGGGTTTTTGTATCATAATTTATAATAATATATATAATAATTGTGAAGAGGAGTAAAAAAAGAGTCCATATACTTTCCCCTGAACAAACAAATTGATTCCCTTTCTGAAGTGACATTTGCAGTGCATCGCTTTGCAAAAAGCTCTCAGCGTCTCTAAAGCCTTCCTGTCAGCAGAACAATTAACCAAAAGATGTATCTGTAGATCCGACCATCAGCCACAGATCATATCAGCAGCCACTGTTCTCTGTCCCTGAGAGGCTTTGAGACGAGGAGATGTTGGTTCATTATCTGTCTGACTGAGCGTCTGATAGACAGTATTCAACTAATACATCGATGTTGCTGGTAGCAATTTGGTTTCCTCAAACCACTATGAGACTGATTTGAAGCAGGAAGCTATATTTGTTATCAGTAAAAATCATGTATTGCTCATATTCACACTGATTATTTAATGTGTTAAGCTCTTGAGAAATTGCCTGCAAAGAAACCTTGTCAGCAATAACAGAAGAAAGCAAAGCTCGGCTCAAGCGTTCAACAGGCTTCGGAAAGTGAGATCAGAAAGCCAAACATTTGAGAAGTTAGGTCCATCCATCCATCCATCTTCCCCCAGAGGTAGCAGTTCCAGAAGTTAGGTCATTTTATTGTAAAACTAATATTGGTTTATTAGAAAAAAACTACTTCACAATTAATCTTCAGATTATTGTGATGTTGCACATTACACATCATCTGCAGGTTATTTACCTTCAAATATTGGCCCTATAGGACCTTTTCTTTGCAGCTTATTGTCTCGTAAACATTGCAAATCTGTGCCGTCTCATACAGAGTAGCAACAGGGATATGTTTAGAAGTTTCCAAAACCTTAGACAGCGTCTGACACAAACCCCTCTCTGCTATAATAAAAGACAAAAAACATGTTCCTTGCCACATTTTCCTGCTCACAATAAAACATATTACCATCCACCATTCGCCTTCTTTTTCCGTATTCTGTTCCATGTAAAGGAATCACTTTTTCCAATTTGTGAGGGATATTTTTCTTTCTTGTTTTCATCTCGTCTACATGTCTTCTCTTCAGTAGACTCTGTCCTTTTTTTCCTGGACAATCAGTTAGGGAGTCCTTTTTTATCTTCATCTTCACGATCAGGTTTCACACACTAAGCTCATACTGTATTTGACTTCAAACAGCACGGATAAATATAGACCTCTGGATGTTTCTACACTGGGTCACCCTCAGAACCCATATAATAATAACCCAACCTAATGACCAAAGGACTTTACACACACACACACACACACACACACACACACACACACACACACACACACACACACACTGCAACAACCAAGCACAAATCACAATCTCCTCGCTCTGGAAACAATCTCTGATGCTCACTCTCAGAAGATCAACTGCTGATAGGATAACAGTTGTGTTTGCGGCTGTTGCTATGGAAACACAGTGTTGTTGGGCCACATGCACACGCTCCTAAGTCCCTACCCAAACCTAAGCATCAGTGACATTTTTATGATTGTTTGATGTGATAAAGTGCATAGAAATACCGTAGACTCTAAGCAGATACCATTTTTAGTCACTTATGACACAGGGTAATTGTCAGCAGCTATTACTTAACTTAATGACAATTTTAAAGGTATTTCAATGTCATTTTATAATGTGTTTCTGCTGCACTATAACTTAATGCTCCTAATTTTTTTAATCACTTTGAATTGCCATGTATTGCTGTATAAATTAACTTGCCTTGCCTGGCAATTTCTTTTACACCACTCAAATGAAGAATGTGTTATGGCCAATGCAGTACCAACCATGTGATTTTTCTTACATGTAAAACAGTCATTTATGTTGTTAAATCTTACATTTAAAGATGAAGATCTTGCGTAGGGCTTAACTCTGTGTGCTGCTTTGAAAGTATAGCAATCTTCTTTTTTTTTTAAGTTGAGAAGGGCTGATAATTCCTCAGTGTATGCCATTAAAAGTCAGTTGGTATCTAATACAGACATGTTGATTTACCGATGCAGAAAAGGTAGGTCAACTTTCACTTATCTGTTTTCTATGGTAACCATCAAGGGTAATTTGTCTCTACCTTTGAAATCACCTATTGTTTGAGGAGAGTTTTGCACGTGCTTTACATATAAAACTGTGACATCACAGTTTTGTAACACACATCTGTTGTCACAACAAACTTGTGAGCTTCGGGTCAGTGTTACAAAAGTAAAGGGGCAGTCCGTTCAATTCGGTGAGGCTGTTTTCAGTCCATTCACAGGAGCAGCAGCAGAGGGAGCTACCTCTCGCCGAAGTTGTAAAAGTTATCGGAAACTAAATCCTGCCAGAAGCCATCTCATCAAAAACGTTATCCTTGTTTCCTGTCCTTCCTTCCTTCCTTTCATCTATCCTTTCCTTCCTCTCTACATACCAACCCTTTGCTCCCCCTCTCCTTTCTTTCTGTCTCTTTCCCCTAATCCTAATTTCCCTTCACCTCCTCTCCTTCTCCAGGTCTCTAAACTGGGACCCCGGGGTCAGTGGGACATAATCTCCCCGATACAGCTGGCCTAATACCTCCTGCCGCCATCTCGACCTCTCAGACTTCACAACCGCCGTGTCATGACCACTGTCTGAAGCCGAGGAGACGTAATGCAGCCTGACAGTGCATGCCTTGCTCACCTTGGATATGGAAGAAACAAAGCTGTGATGATGACTTGTAAAGGAGGCCTCAACCAGCCATGAGGGCCACCCACGAGCTGAGAGAAACTCAAGAGAAAAGACTAGTTGATCTGGATCGGAAATATATCCCCAATAGTAAAAGAAAACCAGTGGCTTTCTCTATGATTACATGGCAGAAATTCCCTCAAATTCATAGTGTTTTAAGTCTTGCCCCATGTCAGGGTATGTCTAACAAAGACTCAAGCGCCTAAGTTCAAGTTAAGTCTTAAGTTCTTATTAGCCACAACCTCTACAAGGTCAAGTTCAAGTGGGAGGCTGTGGATCAGTGGATAGTGTGCTGGACTTCAAATCAGTTCACAGGTTCAAACCCCACTGCAGTCAGCATGTCGTTGTGTCCCTGAGACACTTCACCCCAAATTGCTCCTGTGGGGATTGTCCACAGTATTGAGTATGTAAGTTGCTTTGGATAAAAGCATCTAACAAATTAAATGTAATGTAATGTAAAAAGTTCCAGACAATTGTAATAATACTTGTGAAGTAGGCCAGTCCAAGTCTATTCTTTATTCTGTAAGGGCCAGACTAAGTTAAGTTGAACATTTCTCGAAAGAAGTCTTGAGACAAGTCTTTTAGATCTTTGGCAGAAAGATGATGGTAAGTAAATTGAAATAAGTCCAAGTCTACACTGACATCTTCAAGGGCAAGTCAAAGAAAAATGTAGGGTCTTGATAACATTGGGGCAAGTCGGTTAAGTTAAAATACTTCTCAAATCAAGTCTGAAGTCAAATCTAAAGTCAAACAAGACGGGTCAAAATCCGGTATTGAGTCCTTAAGAGCAGGGTTGATATCAGCGGTTATCGCAAGGTGTCACACACCCACACATTTAACTCACATAGTTGCTTAAAACACAAAGACCATCGATCAAACAAATTCTCTGCCCCTTTCATTTACTCACATTTAACTGGTCAAGCCTTTGCTCTTTGCGATATAACGGTTTTCATTTCTGGAAGTTTGACTTGATTCCACTTTTGTTCAGAAGACTTTGGTGGGACACTCACATGAACATGCATGGAATCCGTTAGGTCAGAACACAGACACACACACACAACCCTGAATATATACACAAGCACCATACATGTATAAATACATATACAGTGCATCAGTATGGCCTGATTTGTTATGACTTTGGGGCAGTAATGATATACCTGGAAGAGTCAGGAGATCACTTTAATGAGCTTAACGGCTTCAGAGCTTTCAATATATGTGTGTGTGTGTGTGTGTGTGTGTGTGTGTGTGTGTGTGTGTGTGTGTGTGTGTGTGTGTGTGTGTGTGTGTGTGTGTACGTAC
>NW_011365794.1:0-3075 GCF_000735185.1 Notothenia coriiceps | reverse complement strand
GCGGAGAGATGATCTTTCGTCCACATCGGATGAGCAGTGACAATAACGCCTACTGAATTCCAACCACCTGTGTTGACTGTCCGTTATTCTCTACGATTTGGTTTGACTTGAAACTTTTGTTGAGTAGGTATTTGTAAGTAGACGATGAATCATTATATAAATAGATAAACAGATTTATAGTAATGGAAAAACGTGATACAGTGAAAAAAATTTGATAAAAAGAAAACATAAATGCAATATAAGATAAATGATAAAATATATAAAAAACAAATAAACCAACAATACACAACGTGACAACCTCTTCGGACAAACTTGGATTCCTAAGTAGCCGTATTGATGAGAACAACATACTTGTTGTTATTTCTGAACCTTGGAACTTGGAACTTGATATGGAACTTGGAAAGCGATTTGTCAGTTGTTCACCCGATAGTGAAACCAAAAATTAATTGTAAAAGAAAACCTGTTACACCCTTCTCATAAAGTGACATGAACATCAAGAGATCCCCGGACAAATAACAAGTACAAGACCAGTCTATTATGTGAAAATGAAAAGAGATTACTAAACATCCGTCAACTTTATACTATATAAAGAGACGTTCCAAACGATAACAGAAAAGAATACTACATTTAAAACCAAGTGAAACTATCTATCAATAAACCTGACGTTTATGCAATAAACTAAAACCAAAAAAAAAAAAAAAATTAGGATTTAATGTTGTTAGGTCATAAAGCAAGTAGAATGAAGAATAGAATTGGTATTAGTCAAATAGTACCACATATAGTCCACCGTCACCACACTGACTCTGTTAAATAGACTGGATAAAACTGAGAATCAGAAACGCCACACAGACAGAAGAGAGAAGAGAACGTGGGACGACACTTTTTGTTTCGGGTGTAGAAAAACCGCAATGAGAGAGAGTAGAACTGTACACAATACACGTGTGGTTCTAATGTGTAACTCCCAAATAACCTCCACACATCACACTCAGCCGACATGTGTTACTTTCCAGTCGCCGTAGTACACTCCACCGTTGTCTGAGTCCTTTACGACGTAAAACACTTGCTACTGAACCGACGATAATATGTCTTTTAGGTGCTCGTTAATATCCGAAACTATCATTAATTTGTCTGCAATGGTTTATGACACTTAAACAATACGTCTTCCATTTTAGTCGCAATCGACTATTAAGTTTTATAGAGAGCGGGGGAGCTCCATGGGACCTTATTTCGGAAAAGTATGATTGAAAGTCAATGGAGAGAGAAAGATTATCTTTCGATCCCGTTTGAATTGTGCCACGAATTACACATATGATGTTCGTCAATCTAAAAGATAATTTTGCAAGTCAAACATTTTTAAATGTGTCGTGAAACTGTGAAGTAACACTTTTGTTTGTGTGAAACCGCTCAATGAACTACATCTCCCATCTGGCACCACACACCAAGACGGCCGTCACGTTGGCACATTTCACTTCTTTGTTTCAGAATGAGGCGGAAAGTATTAAAAGAGGTGAAAATCACTCCAAGTCTGGGCATGTTGAGAGCTGTACATACACACAAGGGGAGTTAGTCGGTTCCGTAAGAGCCAGCATGCGGGACCGGTATTCTGGGATTTGTAGTCTTTCTAGTTGCGTATTTTTCATAGTCTTATATTTCAACAGTTTTACGACAAACTGTGACTTTTCTGACATGGAAATTATTTTTTAAGATTGACAAACATCATATGTGTAATTCATGGCACAATTCAAACGGGATCGAAATATACGTTTTCTCTCTCCATTGACTTCAATGCATAATTTTTCCGAAATAAGGTCCATTGACCGAAAGTAGATGGGCGGGACTACGCCTCTCTATAAGCAGACTTTTGTATACTGTCAACAAATTTGCACGTAAATGAACTCTATTTGTGTCCAAAACATGATTTTTGTCCACAATACCCTGCATTGGAAGCCCCCTCAGGGTAACATTCCAATCAAATGAGACTGTCATAAAGAAAACCCATTGCAATCCATCAGTGCACCTGGATGTGTTGAAATTAAATACTAAATATAAGGGTGTGATGGTTTTAAATGCCCAAAAGTTAGAGGGTGAGAAGGATGTACTTGGTACACAAAAGCTTTACATTTCACATTATAGGATCGACAGATTCATCCTAAACTTTTTCCACTGTTTCCTTACCTAAACCACAGACCTGTTCCTACACTTTGAGGTCATTAGCCTAGAGAAAGCAGGGAGGTTGTTTGTTTCAGAGGCAGTCTGAGCGTCAACCTGCTCAGACCCTCCTCGAAGTCCTCAGCTCTTTGCAATCACAAAACAAATCTCTTTTGGTCTGCTGGCTTTAACAGAGGCACAGAGAAGTGATTGTAATAACGGCTGCACTTATCCTCCTAAATACACCGTCATTATGTGAGCTTTATTGTATTGTGGAGATTTGTATCAGCTTATGAAAACAAACGGTTATGAAACAAAGCTTAGGAGCACTTTTTTCCAACCATTTCATACTAGGGGTGTAACGGTGTACGTATTCGTCCTGTAACGTCACGGATCGGACGTCACGGTTCGGACGTCAAACGACGAATATGCCTTTTTTTTACGAGTGGGAACAAAGTCTGTCATTCAGGGCAGTATCCATTACACTATAATCCAGGAGCGGGGCCTAAAAGCTGTTTGCCAGCCACCCTTAAAAAACAAATGAAGAAGAAGAAGAAAACACAACAAAACGAACAAAATACAAGAAGAAGAAAAGTTAGTATGGCGAATTCAGATAACACACAGGAGCTAGAAGCATACTTGTCAACCCTCCCGATTTTCGCGGGAGACTCCCGATTTCATTGCCCTCTCCCGGTTTCCTCCCGGGGTCATATTTCTCCCGCATTTCTCCCGATTTCTGACAAAATCAGATTTACACACGACTGTTTCCACTCGGACTTTAATACAGCTACACCATTGTTTGGTTTCCATGGTAACACGTCTCTTTAGTAGCGCGCGCAACTCAAAGTCTGAGAGGGTGAGGCAGATAGTCACAGAAAACTGAACAAGAATCGACAACTACTCTACTCTCTGCTCACTCCTTTCCTC
>NW_011365793.1:0-2185 GCF_000735185.1 Notothenia coriiceps | reverse complement strand
CTAATTGCCAAACACATGCCATTTATCTTTTATAATTCTGGCAATCATTATTACATTCATATTATGTGTCCCGGTAATAAATATGTATTTCATACATCAACGTCTCTCCTGATTGAAATGTTATCAATCTGCAGATTACAGTCATCATAACCATTCCACGGATGGGCGGTCCAAGTACAAATGTTATTCAAAGCAGATGGGTTTCGAAGGATGAAATAATACATCATTAGTGAGATATAAAGCAGCAAAACAAAGCATACAAGATTTCTTAAAGTTCTGGCTCTGAATGAACCTCATCCAAATGCAATGTGTCAATAACTAGTACATTTAAGCATTTTCATAGCAAAACTTTATAGAGAATTTCTTGAATTGTATTGCTCTGGACGAGGAAAATCATAAGTTTAGTTTGCCAAAATACAAAATAAATGTCTCATATCCATCACATCCACTATTTTTATTGCTTCGGTTTTTTGCCGTCTCCGAGGCGTCTATGGTCAGAAACTCCACAGATGCAATGGAGAGCAGATCATTTTATTGTCAGATTTACTATTGAGTAAAATCCTTATACACCAGAACATTATTATTTATCTGTCAGGTATCTGATATGAAATAGTAATAACAAATCATATTGACTAGCTGTTGACAGGGAGGATCCTTCATCTGATCAGAGCTGGACCTGAATGTTTTTCTATAAAAGTGAGCATCTCACCCCAACAGTGTTAGCTTTAACAACTGGACTGACGAGTGAGGCCTTAAGATAACATAAAATAAGATGCCTGGATATTATTGTTTCTGTCTGAGAGAACTGTGAAGTGCTGAAGGGAAAATGCCATCAAAACAAATGAAATCTAAAAACACATTCACCAGGGTGCATGGGGACAGGAGGATCAATGTTTATGATAGCTGCAGTTCATATGCAGGGGTTGGGCGTCACCTAATAATCTGAGGGCACGGGGCAAACCGGACTCAGATATAGTTATATATCAAGCAAACAGTCCACACCACAATGGCTAAAAAGTACTGGCACTTTTATGTCCAAAAGTTTACTGTTATCTGTTTATCTGCTGAGATCATGTGAGATAGATGACAGAGGCTTGGCATTTTACATAAACAAATAGCTGAAGATAATCTTGCAGTGTGCATAAACCTAACAATTGAGGAATGGGTTTGATAAAGTCAACATGTGTCTGCATGAACAAAAACACCTGCACACACACACAAAGTAAAGTACTAAAATAATACAAAAAGGGCTGTTTCAGTTTAACTTACTAAACTGAACCTTCACTGACCAGGTTCTGTTTACTCAGACATGAGAATGAACTGCCATATGAGATTGATACTGGCCCTGTACACGTCATCCTTATCCCTGCACATAACAACACGACACAAACTAAATGCAACTGTACTGGAGTAAACTTTGTTCATTTGAAACAACTAACGGACGTTAGCTATATATCTAACAAGCTAACTATATGTACGTTAGCTGTCCTAACCATAGATATATATAAACACTAGATGACTCACCCGCGCTGCTGGCCAATGGAGACTGGTGTTGCCACATGGCCGCCATCTTGCTACAGGCAGTGCTCTCATTCATAATATTATGGTTTAATATTTAAATAACCATAGCTTGCTCAATTTTCAACCAATTTTCAAACGGTGTGGTTTTTTATAAACATCAAATATGTAGTTATGATACTGCATACTTATAATCATGGACTTTCTTATGAAAATAACATTAAGCAGATAAAGCAATAGCTATACACACACACACAAGGTATTTATATTAAATATTTGCCGGTGTATATATTTCCATTTATTTTATTATATTGTTCATATTTAAAATAAATAACATTAAAATATATTTATATATAAAAATCGGTGCTCATGTTACCACTCTGTAATCCAAGAGTTGTTAATTTAGCAATGACTTAGCTTGAAGAACAGGGACACAACTAATGACAATAGCATATGGTGGTATATTATTTAGATATTCACACCTTTATCAGAAGAACCAAACCAACATAAAATTATCTCACAGACAGGCCAGTTCTGTGCCATTTATCACAATTATTTAGATCTTCATAATGTCCTAGTTTTGTATTTAGTTTCTAGATTTGTAAACAAATCCAGAACCTTTGAAATACGTTACCACTTCACAGCACGGTGCGCTGAGTTCTTGTAG
>NW_011365792.1:0-1609 GCF_000735185.1 Notothenia coriiceps | reverse complement strand
TACAAAAACTACAATTTCTTAAAATGTAAATTAAAAATTTGAATGGCATGATATCCAAAACATGTTTTTTGAGGAATAGCTGGAATATGAAATGATAAAAAAATGTAATTACAAAGAAAACCACCTCACTGGGTCAAAAAAGACCCACTTATGCACCTAAGGGTTAAAACCATTTATATCAAGCAGCACAGAGCCCAAACTCAAACAGATAAGGGATATAAGTGCAAATTCAATCAATTAGTAAGAATACAATAAGTCAAAGGGGCCCTTTTATGCTTTTATTGGGTTTCCCTTTCTTCTAGTGTGTTCTATAGGTTTCTGTCCATGCAAGTGGTCTGCAAAGGCTCACATCCAAAGGTTATCTCCCATCCCTTGCTTGAATGGACTCCGTTGGACTCCAACAGAAACATTTGCATAATATGCAAGTGCACACAAAAATGCTTAATCAAATATAAAGATGTGAGTGGCCACAATCAACAGAATTAACCATTAGGGATCAACCCTGTGGCAAAGAGTTACTGTGTTCTTGAACCGTTATAAGCTCAGTGAGTTACCACACCAATGCACACACAGACACACTCACAAGTACAAGTGTCTGTTTGACAAATGACTAAAGGTGAAAATGCACTTTGTTCAAACACACTTTCACTGGTTGAGTGGTTGGCATACAAATTCCTCGACACATGAGCCTGGGGCTTGTTGTCTGTTACTGCTATAGGCTACTACACAACACTTATTTAAGGTAAGGGAAATAAATAGTTGTTGTCCAACCTTCTAAACAGCAATACATTCTGGATGCTAGCAGTCAGGGTAGACTTTCTTCTACATTTCACTGAAAATAAGTGGTTTATTTAACCTTTATCATGCATTTTTCATTGCCTGAACAAAACAAAATAAAACAATGAATCCGACTGCGGTTGCCATATTGCAGGAAAACAAATGGAATCTTTTGGCAGTGAGCACTTTACTCAATATGAAGGTCTCCTGCTGATGGTGGTAAAAATGCAAGCATTACAGTTCTCTCAAAACACATTTGCTAATGCTAATTAAATGCACATGCACACGGTGTTTACTTGCATGCCTGCACATTTTCTATTAAGACATTATTAAAGGAAATCACAAAGAACAAACAACGCAGACTGGTTACAGATCCAGCTGAGAAACAGAGAGAAAGGGAGCTGGCAGGTTTTTTTTTTTTCTACATTTATGCTTAAACTTGCTTGAAAATTACAATTAAAAAAGTGAATGTAGGATTTGATATGTTTTACGAGACAAAAGGGCAGGAATTCAGAGGAAAAGGAGCAATTTTGAGCTCTGCTCTTAAAAACGGCCTTTTTTAAGGTCATACTTCAAACGCGTCATATTACATCACAAAGGGTAAACATCTCCGCTCTCTGACCGCGGGTATAGTTAGTAGTTGAGTTGAGTTGAGCGGTTGTGTTTTAGTGAGCTGGTATTTTTCGGTAGTTTTACATTGTATTTCACCATTTGTAATCATGGTGCAGTATTGTGTTTGTGCAGGTTGCACAAATGCCAGCCTGTCAGGACATAGAGTCCACAGTTTCCTTCACGGGAAAAGGACCGGAGCTAGCGTTCGTTCCTGCCTCCC
>NW_011365791.1:0-7478 GCF_000735185.1 Notothenia coriiceps | reverse complement strand
ATTCAATAACGATTATATTTGACTGACCTTTGGGGGCAGATGGTGCAGTTGGCTTTCTTAATGTTCCATCAGCTTTCTCTTGCAGAGTTCCAACCTCACTGCACCATGTTACATTGTTACTCTCCACTTCAGCAAGTTCACCAGCAGGTGGCAGGGACTCTGACTCCCTGCTGAGCTGATCGACTTTATTCTGCACAGGAGTGCTGTGCTCTGAGGAGAAAATCAGAAAGCTTTCAGTAAAACTTAAAAAAATGAATGTTCCATGAATGTTTGTCAGCATTTTAAAGTGCTGTTTGACTGACAAGGAAAGGCCAAAAAAAAAGCCATATATAATTATCCAAAAGATCCAGAAACAGGTGTCATTGATTACATTTTCAGATTTACCTGTAGAGACAGATAGCGAGGTTGCTTTGATTTGATTTCCATTGTCTGCAATCTTTGTGAAACTGATGGTACACTCAGTCCCATGAATCAGTGCCTTAACCGTGACAGTTTCAGCGTTATCAACAGTCAAACTGCCGCTGTTTGTTTCACAGCCTGAGTAATCTAACTGTAGTCTACACCCAGCTACTTTCCCTGGTGGAGGAACATCTGTCATAAGACAAGAAAAGTACATCTCAGTATCTTTACATATCACTGCGTATATATTTATACCATTAGGTCAGTTATTGACAGTCACACTTACGGTCGGACTGTGGTGCTGCTGGAGTGTTCTTTCCTTCCTCACAGCACGGGTCAGGAGAGGGATCTGTTTCTTCATGATGTTCCTTGGTAATTGAGAACATTACAGTATGTTTACATTCTATTTTGAACGAGTCATACTATATTAATAATTGTTGGTTAAATAACCTTAAAGAGGTGGAAAGAGACATTTCTTTGTATCAGATACAGCAGGTTGATGAAAAAGTTCTTTGCACTGAGGTTGGACATTGGCATTATTCATAGGTGATCATTTAATAAAAATCAGAATGGGTGCCGTCATGATCAATCATATTACTTAAAACCACATATCCTGTGACACTCACAGGGGAGGGCAGGAAACTGTATAAATACTTATGCTTCAGACCTATGAGGGGTCAGCTATTCTAACCTTAATTTAACTATTTCACATTTCATTATACTTTTTACCAGTGCTGAAAGAAGTACTCAGTAAATATTAATACAAAAGTGTAGAATTTACCAGTAAGTAAAATAGTGTACAATAGTGTGTACCAGAACACTGTAGCTCTTCACTTTATAGAAAAGTATCTCTCAGTATCTCCACAGCAGGTATATATTTATTACATTAAATCAGTTATTAACAGTCACACTTACGTGCTGGAGTGTTCTTTCCTTCCTCACAGCACGGGTCAGGGAAGGAATCTGATACTCCATAATGTTCCTTCGTAATTGAGAACAATATGTTTAATTTTTGAAATCTAATCAATACATGAATCATGCCATATTCACAATACTTAAATATATGACAATATTTATCTTGTTATTGTATTGTAATTGAATTATTTACCTCCACATCAGGGTTATCCATTGCAGAAACACTCTCAACCATCCCACAAGATTCTTCAAACAGCGTCTCACTGAAAGTGTTGGAAAATAACTGTGTTACAACATCTAATCTAATGTAGATTCTACACCAGGCACATGCAGAGGATGAGAGGGGACGGGGTTCACCCAGTCCTATGAATCAGTCCCTTAACCGTGACAGTTTTGGCGTTATCAACAGTCAAACTGCCGCTGTCTGTTTCACAGGAGTAATCTAACTGTAGTCTACACCCAGCTACTTTCCCTGGTGGAGGAATCTTTACATATCACTGCGTATATATTTATACCATTAGGTCAGTTATTGACAGTCACACTTACGGTCGGACTGTGGTGCTGCTGGAGTGTTCTTTCCTTCCTCACAGCACGGGTCAGGAGAGGGATCTGTTTCTTCATGATGTTCCTTGGTAATTGAGAACATTACAGTATGTTTACATTCTATTTTGAATCAGTCATACTATATTAACAATAGCTTATGCGACATGTATTTGTAATTGTATTGTCATTTAACGGTTTACCTCCTTATCAGTGTACTCCATTTCTGATACACCCTCAGCAATCCCACACTGTCCAGACTATCCAAAGTGTTTACCACTAAAAGTAATAGGAAATAACCAGAGGTGTAAGAAGTAGGCTACTCAGATATTTTACTGAAGTAAAAGTACCATTACTACAATGTAAAAATCCTCTGTAACAAGTAAAAGTCCTTTATTCAAAATGTTACCCTAGTAAAATTACAAAAGACGTCAAAAGATACTTCAATTACAAAACGTGGAAATACTCATTGTCCAGTAAGATCCATTTTCATATTTAAAAATAATTGTATTATAATAAGTAATAATGAATTTATTAATGTCAATTAATATCAATGTTTCACTTGGTAGAGGTTGGGTTCATTTTGTATATCTTGATACTGCTGGGTGCCTATGATATAATGATACATGATGGTTTATTAGTTTATTTTGTATTATTATTCAATGTCTGCAGAGCAGCTAGTAACTAAAACTGTGAAATACATATTGTTGAGTAAAAAGTTAAAAATTGCCTCCAAAATGAAGTGAAGTAAAGTATATAGTTGCACAAAGTGAAATACTCAAGTGAAGTGCAGGTACCTCAAATACATACTCGAGTACAGTACTTGAAAACCATTCAACACAACACCTGAACACCAAAGATCAAACAGCATGTGAACTCTGCAGCCTGATAGATTGCTGAAAATAATGAGTTATGCTTCTGTTTGAGACCATATGAAGCCATCATTTAAAAAGCATTTAAATGAAAGACAAATAAATGCTTTCCTACCTTTTGTAGATGAACCATGGTAACACGTAAATCTAACGTAAAAAGCTTTCATCTGCAGTGTATAGTAGTATAAAGCTCTGCGAGTACACAGCCCTGCCCTTCTCTGCCAATGCAAGTGCCTATGAGAGGTGTCTCCTTTTATACTGCCTTGGGAAGCCACCTTGCATTTTATTTCCTTGAAAAAGAAACGTATTGTTTGGTATCCTCCCTTTCTGAATAATTATTTTCAGTCAACCCACTCTTGGTCATGATTGTGAAAACAGCTTCTCTCTGAAAACAACAAGAGAGCTTTAATCTCAAGATTCAAAATTCAAAGGTTTATTGTCATAACATCATAACAAACTACGGTGTAATTATGTAATGTATGAAAAACTTAGATCACAAGTTCCTCAACAGTGCAATATTTAAGATGTACCATTTTTAAAATAAAAAACAACAATAAAAAAATAAATATAATGCAAGCTCAGGTGTAAAATAGTCTTTTGGCCTGTAGGATGAAACTGTCCCTTAGTCTGGTGGTTTTAGTCCTGATGCTGCGGTACCGCCTGCCAGACGGCAGCAGACAGAACAGTTTGTTGCTGGGGTGATGGGGGTCTTTGATACTCTGTGGCCTTTTTTGACTTTTATAGACTGTACTGCTATTAATATTCCAATAAGATGAAATACCATGTGTCTTAGTACTAGTCTGCTTTCGTTTTTGTTGTGTGCAGACTTTATTGTTGGGTATATCTTACAAAGCCAACCAGCGCCCCTGTAGCAAACGCCTTTCACCCATTATCAGGTATCTGTTATGAGGAACTGACAGCAGTATTAAAATGGGTTTCTGAGAAGGATTCCGTTAACAAATACATATTAACATCAGATGTTCAACAGCGCAAGGAAATTGTTGTCTCCTTCATTACAAAACAATTGGCTTGCACAACACCATCTTACCTAGTTTTTTTAAGTGTGCAAATGAAACATTTTAATTGCAATGTCATTTTCTGTAAAGGTCTTGAAAGAAGTGGACTTCTACTTTGCGTTTGAAAAAAGCAAGTTAATGAACATGATCCTAATTCTGTGACATGGCATTATTAACAGGTGAACGTTTAAGGAAAATAAAAAGGGTGTTGTCATGATCATAACTTGCTTAATCACGACCATATTATGCTTTGAGGAGATCTTGCATAAATTAAAGCTAAGGGGATTTCCAACCTCAGATTAAATAGCATTTATTTCCTGTTGAAACCTGATGTAACCAGTTCTCAGGAACGTTATTCAGAACCATATACTATGTGAAACAACAGGAGAGGGGTGAACACTTTTTAAATGTGCTTTAGACACATTTGAAGTCCCTTCTTTTATGCTACTCCGTTGCACGAGCACAATTACGCAATTTCGTTATTCTTGGTACTTTTCAACCGTTGTAAAAAAGGAATTGGCATTGATAAAGACCAATACATGCTAGAATTATTTTTTTATAACCTTCTCCTCCTCCTTTCTACCCAACTGACTAAGTAACTAGCACTCTTACAACAGGATATTTTCTACTAGATAGGGTGCTTAACCTACTCCTGGGCCTCTCATAACAGTTGAGGGTGAGATACTAGAGCAACCCCTACTAGTGTACTTAGTGTGGGCTGAAATCTCTTTTTTGTGTCTACATATACGCCGGGATCCTGAGTCGAGGCTAATCCTGTTGCTGTGGTCGTGTGTCCTGGATCCTCTATCCTGAGTTCTGGATCTGAGTCCTGGACTTCGAGTCGTGGCTGAACCTGTCTCTGCGGTCCGGCCTGACTCATCATACTACTTCCCTGATGGCTCCCACAGGATTGTTGACATCCTCGTGGATTCATCTTCTTATTATAGACACATGCATTTCCAAACATTTGGTCTTTCCAAACATTTGGTCTGCCTACACTGTAAAATGTATTATCTTTTCAATTTACACACAGCACGAAAAAAGGAACAAACAATAATGTGTCCAAGATCAAGACAAGACCAAGACTTTAAGACAGGGGTGTCCAAACTACGGCCGGGGGCCAAATGCGGCCCGCGGCCCATTTTGAAACGGCCCTCAGCTAATTCCAAAAGTATAATGAAATATAGCCCACAAATGAAAGTTGTGCTTCTAATATATTGTACTTCTTAAATATATATGTACAAATATATTACACAGTATTGATGTGTTAAAAGGCCCACTTAAATAAATAAATTCAGTCAATTAAAGTTGGAAACATTTTCAAACAAATGTTAGTTGATACAAAAAAAGCCAATATAACTGAATTACATAAGAAGCTTGAAATCTATATTTGCTCTTTTTATAAGCAATCTGAAGCTTCTCTTTTAAGGAATGAGCTGCTTACAAAATAAAGTAAACCCTCTGGAGAGCTGTCTAAAGCATTTTCAAGAATCAAGCATAATTGACCTACATTTTATTGATTTAGCTAAATTATAACTTAACTTATGAGGCAATAAAACTCACCCCTAGAGAGTGGCACGGCCCTTTGTATATTTTTCTGTATGTGGCCCTCAGTGAAAAAAGTGTGGACCCCCCCCCCGCTTTAAGAGGTCCAGACCAAGGCCTTTAAAAAGCGGTCTCGAGACAAAGACTGCTCTCAATTACTACAACACTACTGATTCGTCAACATAGGCTTGAAACTGGATTACAAAGCCAAAAAAAAGGAACAAACACTATTTTTTTGTCGATAGACTTTTTCTATTTTCCACTCACAGTGCAGTCATGTTGTTCTCAGGGTTTAGGGGGATGTCCAGGATTTTGGTCCCCGTCTGAACGCTCTCATGACTGGCCGTACCCACCATCTTCCCTGTCACCCTGAGAGGGAGGAAACACAGATCTATCAGCCAAATCTTACAGTTTATTTGCCCACTCCTGTGATAGACTCGTGCTCGGCCCAAGCTGGAACAAAATAATGGTGATTATCTTAAGAAAGACAATCTATTAATCGTGTATGTTATTATTCATTTAATGTCTTCTTAGATGTTCTGTATTTTTTTTTAATAGCTTTTATTTTAGACTTTTGTTCAGACAAAACTTCAATAATAAAAGGGAATTTCTCTCAATTTCTTCTTACATATTCAATCACACATTAAAGATTAAAATAGTTGTATATTCTACAAAAATATCTTAGCTTGAATTAAAGCAGATGCATTAGTGAAATCAGTTAAATCTACTTAAGTGAATGTAAATGAGGTTATGTGGCATGGGCTACATCCATTTGGCTACAACAAGCGGCTTTATATTGCGAAACATGTGCTTTATGTGATTATAAATTCATGAAAAGAACAAACAACACTGTGGTTTTCAAAAATGTCAGCATAAACTTGGACAAACAATAGCTTCATGGCTCTTTTATGTATTCCACATCCTCTATATTAACCTGAAGCTGGTTTAATTGAGAACAACTGCTGCAAGATATGTCCTGGACCAACACTGGAAGCAGCTGGTGGTAAATTACGCAACGGTTAAAGCCACAGTGGTCAGATGACGAGTGTACGGTATGTCGTGTCCCCTGAATATCCATGTATAAAAGATTAACGCGAGGTAAGTCATGAAATAAGATAGAGTTCAATACCTGTGTATTTGATAGAAAGGATGTGGCCTGATCGATCGGTCGTCAGCTGTTCCAACGAAGACCTGAAGGGAGAGCGGCTTCCTCTCAGCGTATCCACACAGCTGTGGGAGACATGGGGAGGAGATCACACTGAGAGGAGGCCCACATGTGTCTTATCAAAACACAACATTCAAACTTAATAACTCAACTTTAATTTGACATAAAACCGTCTAATTCTAAAAGCAACTTGATTATAAAGACACAAGTCTGTGCAACATTTATGAGCAGTATGTTAATTAGGAAGTAGAACTGTCACATCTTGCCGCAGCTGCCTGAAGGCCCTGACGCACCAAGCAGATTTGGCAGTCGGTTAATTTAATTTAACCGACTGCCAAATGCATTTAATGTTTTTGGGATGGCTGGATACAAGCGGCCGAGATGGGTTTTCTCCGCAGGGTGGCGGGCGTCTCCCTTAGGGATAAGGTGAGGAGTTCAGTCATCCAGGAGGGCCTCGGAGTTGAACCGCTCCTCCTTCACGTCGAAAGGAGCCAGTTGAGGTGGTTCGGGCACCTCGTTAGGATGCCACCTGGGCGCCTCCCTAGGGAGGTGTTCCAGGCACGTCTAGCTGGGAAGAGACCAAGGGGTAGACCTAGGACCAGGTGGAGGGATTATATCTCTTCGCTGGCCTGGGAGCGCCTTGGGATCCCCCAGTCAGAGCTGGTTGATGTGGCCAGGGAAAGGAAAGTGTGGGGCTCTCTGCTGGAACTGATATCCCCGCGACCCGACCACGGATAAGCGGGAGAAGATGGATGGATATTAATATTTGTAAAGCGGTCCTAATTTTTTGTTTGAATTGTATCCTGGTTTTAAACGTTGTTAATATGTTTTGGATGCATATTGGTATTTCTTCAGGCTGTTAAATACAATTAGCCTCTGTTGCCACCTGCTGGTGAGTAAATATTAAAATTAGTTAAAATTGACAACCGGTCCGCGATTTTTTTTAATGTATCTGCCGGTCCTTGACACAATAAAGGTTGGGAACCCCTGTTTTAATGCACTGTTGAGGTTTTTCATCTCCAACCT
>NW_011365790.1:0-4245 GCF_000735185.1 Notothenia coriiceps | reverse complement strand
ATCTGTAGTGGCATCCAAGGGTTTCCTCTTGCCACTATAGAGCGGGGTTGACGACACGCAATCCAAAACAATAAGCAGCCGAAGGTTTTCAGTCAAAAAAATGTAATTTATTAATCAATGTCAATCAATCAAGCCATGTTTATTTATACAGCCCAATATCACAAATGTTACATTTGTCTCAGTGGACTTCACAGTTTGTACAGAATATCAGTATGACAATACGACACCCTCTGTCCTTAGACCCTCTGTCCTTAGACCCTCTGTCCTTAGACCCTCACATCGTACAAGGAAACACTTCTGGAGAAAACCCACAGTTTAAAGGGGAACATGGGAGAAACCTCAGATAGAGAACAAGATAAAACAATACAAAAAAATACAAAAATACACAGTAAAACATGGACAATGATATCAGTGAGATAACGCACACAAACACTGCTACGGAGTACTGGGAAGTCCCATTGACATCCAGTGGGTTGCTTAGAATACAGCAATAACCCCCCCAGTAGTGCTGTTCTTTTCATGCCTTTTTTCCCACTGTTTTTGGTCTAGCTGAATTTTACATTAGTGGATTTAATTGATGTGTAAGTTCAACGCTTAAAACACAAGTTAAAGGTGGGGTAGGTAAGAATGGAGAAAGCAGCTCGAGTGCGCTAGAATTTGAAAATACGCAGCCGAAAAAATCTGCAGAGCCCCTCCTCCAACACACACGAACGCACACATGACCAATGAGGGCACGAGATAAGTTTGTGCACAGATGGAAGGCTGACAGGCAGGTAGGCCATCCAGTTACTTTAGCCGGGCCGGCTCAGATGATTGGTCGGCTTCCACAGATGACATTTTTTTATGGATTTTTTGTCAAAGCACTTCATGTATTCATTGCTATCGGGATGTTAAGAGCATTCCATGGAATATAACAACAAGTGTTTCAACTGCCACTGCCGGACAATAGGGATATACATAATTGCAAAGGTTGCTTATCAATCTAAACTACATTACCCATAATGACAGCGTCCAAAACATCTTCTTATATGTTTGCAACTTTCTTAAAAATCAAACAATGTGAAATCTCTCATTCACAGTATTCAGACTGCTATGGTGAAGTCCATTTGGCAGCACTTACAGCCTTGAGTCATCTGGGAACTCCAAACCAGCTAGACCTGTTCTTATCACACCGTAGTTTAAGTGCAATAAGGAAGCGCTTCTTGCTTTTACGACACGTTAAATCATTTTACTTCACGTATGATGACAGTTTCAGTTGAGTCTTTTGTTATTTTAGGTGCCACGAGGCTGTCATTAAAATCCTATTTCCCTCACACACAGTAAGATAAGATAAGATATACTTTATTTATCCCAACTGGGGAAATGTTTTTGTTACAGCAGCATGAAATACAAGGCATTGCACATCATTATAACATTAAGAAGAGTCGAAAATAAACAAATAAAAACATCTCAAAATAGAAATAAAACAGAACTAAAAAGTAGAAAATATACAAGTTGATTAAACTGACACTATTGAAGGGCCAATTTACAGCTAACACAATCTAAAAGTAGGGTATTATTGACATTAAGTGTGCAAGAAATGGCATATTAAATATAAATGTAAAATTAGGAGTTATAAGTCCAGTTAACAAAAGATTATCTCTGGAGCTGTTTTCTCTGCCAGCCGGAGGTGATTTGTTACACAGTTATAGTAAACCTGTCCTATCAGGTCCTTTTCCTGCATTGCACCATTGTGTTCATATCAGACAAAGCCAGTCATATCACTTTAATGCACTTTACTGCAGCTTCCAGGACTCCAGCGCCGGCCCATTCTGAGAAATGCTTTTTTATCAGAATGTAAACAAAGGATTTCACAGCTTCATTATTCTCTAATTGATATTTGCAGAATGCATGCATTTCTTTCCTGCCTTCCCCTTTGTTGCTTCTGTTTGTAACACATGGCGGGTGTTACTGTCAATCTGTGGCGCTGCTGCAGGAAGCTGCTCTCGGTTTATGATCATTTTACTGGATACGCTGCCGATTGTTATGTTTGCAGTCCAATTAAAAAACATATAACAGGATAGTACGATGAATTTCCTCTGCGAGCGTCTGGAGCACTTTATAATGTTTGATGACTGATATCATAATAATCATCATAACAAAACACGGGAGGCGTGTGGTGCAGTGGGTTGAGCGATGGTGTTCGGATCAGGGTTGGTCACAGGTTCAAACCCCACTGCACAGGTGTCATGTAATGTAATCATTTCATCCAAGCTGCCTTTTCAAATATTGTATTTATTTTCATTATTTGAAATTTAAACCGCAGCCTTTCATGTTTTTTATAATCTTTTAAGCCATTTCTTTTCAAATGTTCTCCCTGATTTGAACTTATTATGATATTATAACTACAGTACAATGAATTTCCTCAAAGTCTCGAACACTTTATATTTTTTGAGGAAATGTCTCTGATACACTTTAACTAATTTAATTATAAAGCCGCCTGTTGAATTTTAAAAAAATCTTTTAAGCAATTTTTCTTCAAATGTTCTCCTGATTCGAACTTATGATATTATAACTATTACATTAGCATCGCTATCCATTACATTACATGTCACTTATTAGACGCTTTTAATACTGTGGACAATCCCCACAGGAGCAATTTGGGGTGAAGTGTCTCAGGGACACAACGACATGCTGACTGCAGAGGGGTTTGAACCACACACCCTGATCCCAACACCTACGCACAACCCACTGCACCACACACCGCCAGCTCACATGCTGCACACGCTAGTAAAGATGACTCGTCAGTTTATTGAGTTATACAGCGCTTATAAAAAGTATTCACTCCCTCTGTTGTTTTTCATTCACTGTAATGTGTGAGGATGTGAATTCAATTTTATAGCTCTGATTACCAGAAAACCAGACATAAAGTCCACCGCCACGCTAGCAGCTTTGGGAGGATGTACTTCAGGGAAATGCTAACATTATAGCATGCTAACATACAGACGGTAGTTGTTGATGTTGTTCTGGAACAAAGTGATGGACACACGTGGTAAAAAATACTATGAAATATAAAAAAACTCCACAAATCAGTAAAATAATACACGCAGAAACTCAATCTTTTAAACGAACATGACATCAGGACAAACATCTCAGACAGCAGTGGATTGTCTCGATTGCAGTTGTGGGAAAATCCTTCTCACGTGTGTTCGAGTCACTCCTTCCTGGATAGCCTTTGTTTGCTCCGGTTGTGATCGTCACGTTTAAAACACGATGATTCATTTTTATGTGATTACTCTGTGTTTCTGGTAAACCGTTGGCCCAAAGCGAGGGATGGTTTTCCCTCTGCTGGTTGCTCAGGGTTGGAGTTCATCACTGAGGGTGGGATGTGTTTATTTAGGGAGAGGCAGAAGCTGGCATCACGGCCATGTTTGTGTTTGGATGCTGCGAGGAGCCTGAAGTTTGGGAATCAGACGGGCTCTTCCCACGGACTATCGTCATATTTGAAATATCTGCGGTAAAACAAAATGCAATGTCCTTTTCTTTGTTTCTTTACTAAAAGCTGAAATTACAGTCTTTCAAAACATCGAGTACTAAAAGCTACAATGAGTTCGACAGTTGCATAAAAGGCTCTTTTTACATAAATACATGTTGCAAATGATCGTAAGGGTTTACACGTATGTTCTGTGGTACACATCTCAACAAAATCCAGTGAAAAATTAGATTTTTGATTTATTTCTAACGTTTTCACAAAAAATCCATGACATGAACCTGGAATTATTGATGAGTTTGTATGTAATGACCCATAATGCATCATTCTGCGTCTCACCTTGTTGGATCAACACACACACACACACACACACACACTAACACACACACACACACACTCACTCACTCACTCACTCACTCACTCACTCACTCACTCACTCACTCACTCACTCACTCACACTGCCACCTTCACCCTATAAATATACGAGCGTCATGACTAGAGATGGCTATCGCTAAGATTTTAACAGTTCTACTATTCTTACTGATATTGCTTATCGATCTTAAACGCTATTTTTATCGGATCTTTTTAATATGTTTTAATGGTAAATCTAAACAAATTGGAAACAGTATCAGTCAGAGCTAATCAATACCATAGCGAGGCCAAAAATGTGGCCGTTTAATACCGGGTTTTGGTACCCATTAGGGTTTCCAGAAACTGACCATGATCAAAATCGATTATTCGGCAGCCCTGGCGAATAATAATCGATTATTCGACCG
>NW_011365789.1:0-10140 GCF_000735185.1 Notothenia coriiceps | reverse complement strand
GTAATTAAACATTAAAACACCTGCGGCTTATAGTCCAGTGCGGCTTATATATGTACACATCATTCAATTTAGCTGCTGCGGCTTATATTCAGGTGCGCCTTATAGTCCGAAAATTACGGTACTATAAATATAAATAAAATAGACATACTATATAGAAAATATGTGCGCTTTACACAGCGTAATGAAATCTATATGTTACTGGTCTACTTGATATTCAGCAGTCTACAGGACTCATTTGAGAGCAGACTGCAACCTGGCCATTCACAGGATATGTTTTCAGGACAAAGAAGTCCGGTGCCAAACCAAACAAGCGCAACAACTGGATAAAACATAAGCAAATGTGTGATTTCAATGATACGCCACCTACAAGGTTTATGTATACTGGCTTTAGAAATATATAAACTGCTATAATAAATATGTTTCTTTTAATAAATGACGCTGTGCAATGTGAAAGGGGTTTGTAGTTATGTTAAACCAACAAAGGGACACATTTCATCAAAGTCCTTCCTTCAGCTCTACTGAGCATTTGTGTGTCTTTCAGCTCATTGTGTCGGTTTCACGTCTATAACTCTCATCAGAGTTGTTTTCATTAATAACAGACAGCTGCTTTCAGTTGTTGGCCGTGGGAAGTCAAAGGGAAAAAGTGTCTCCTTCAGAAGTTACTTTTGCAGCGTCCTTGGCCAACCAAAACCAAAGAACTCTGAAGATACATAACGTTGCATGATGGCAGCAAGACTTCAGAGCTCCTATTAGCAATCATTTATATTAGCAATACATCAGAGACTTTAAATTATGTTAAAAAGGTCGCTAGCAGTGACACACTCGTATAAAATGTCCAATCTGCACAGTGACTTTTACTTTTGGTACTTTAAGTATATTTTGACGATAATACTTTTCTACTTTTTCTTGAGTAACATTTTGAATGCAGGACTTTTACTTTTAACAGAGTATTCCTACACTTTGGTACTTCTACTTTTACTCAAGTACAAGATTTGAGTACTTCTCCTACCTCTGCTTTTCAGCAACAGACAGCAGACACTAGCAACCGGATGTAAGGGGAAATGAACTGAGACAGATATTATTTCTCAGAGACCAAAACAGTGGTAAAAGAATATTGAAAACACTTGCATGACTCCAACAAATGAATGGGAATGTTGCTCTGTGTTGGCTCAGAGTGAAGATTCGCCAATGTTAGCTCATGTCTTTGCTGTACGATAAGATACGATTCGATAATACTTCAATGGTCAGATCCAAGTCTGAAATCCGACTTGGATCACAGCAGCTCTATGCATTGGCGGACTGGCCGTTCAGGACGAATCCCAATGGGCCGGTACTGAAGTGGGCCGGTCGGACGATGAGGGCTGGTTGGATAAGTCACTAGTACCCCCGTCCGTCCGTCCATCCGTCGACAATTTACTAGCGCTAGCACCCCCCCTCCACCCGTTGACAATTTACTAGCGGTATTTACTAGCGGTACCGGAGTGGGCCGGTCGAAAGTCCTGGGCTGATTTTTAGTCCCAGTCCGCCCCTGGCTTTATGTGTAACATCAACATAGACAAATATCAAGACACAATCGATGAGAAACAAACAACAAACATTTAACATAACATCACGATCACTGAGAGAAAACATGCTCAAAGAGCCTTCAGCGTGCGTTTGATCTGGATTCACTGTGAGGATAGACTGTGCTGTATCACCTGTGTAACATGAGACCTGGTTAGTGCTGTGTTTACAGCTTGTTGTGCAGACCACAACTTTCCAGAAAACAGCTTTAATGTCATGATAGACAAGTGTGTAGGTCTATTCAAAGTCATTTTAGCTTCTACTGAGAACACTGGTTGGTTTGGAAGCATAACTTAAAGACATGTTCAATTAAACATCAAATCAGGCCAAGAACAAGAGACAAGTACAACTCCATCCTTGGTATGAATCTAGATTTAGATTAATGCAATTTTTAAACCGCTGTTTCTTACAGAATAACTAAGACATAGGGTATCTTTAACATCTTCTGAATGCTGGTTATAATGTATCTACATCGATGAATGAAATCCGGCACATGCATCCAGTCATTGTCTGCTTTGGCACATACTGTATATAGACCCAGATGCAGATGGTATGTTATGGATTAACTAATTAAAATGGATCTGTGAAAAGTGTGATTCTTCTATATCTCACATGTACAGCATTACATCAGGCTGTTCTTGGAAACACCAGACACAAGAACCGTCAACAAAATGTCATTATGAGGAAAGACAATTAAAGTAACAGAGCTAGAGGAGAGAAACCGGAGCGACTGTTGAGAATTTAGAACATACATTATTCTCTTTTCCTCAAGCCTGCACAGAACAAACATACAACCCTGGCTTCAGGTGCCGCAGCGAGCTCCTGATTGAATGTTTTTTTATCCCAGCATACAGTATAACAGTGAGCAATGATAAAAGTGCATTAGTGAGACGGATCCGTCCTCAAAATGAAGATTAATTAAGCTGGAGAGGAACGTGCTCGTGATGGAGTAGCTCTTGGCACTTTCTTCCCTCAGCCTGCTTAAAATTCAACGTCAAACGGCGCTGCTTTTGGCCTATAATTACAGCATCAGTCATTATTGATCATTGTCACATTAATAAACAGCTCTTAACGTTTTGAAGAATTTGCCTAAGACAAAAAGCAAGGCAACGAAGCCGGCCCTCTCCGCATTAATCTTGGTTGACAGGACCGTCCAAATCAAGGAGATGTGGGATTTAGAGAGCCGCAGAATCAACATTCAAAAGGTGTTTTTAGTCAAAAAGGGAGACTGTAATGTCGACTGAGCCTCAAGATAGCGTTTCAAGGATTCCCTGCTTTTGTTTGCATTGTTTTGTTGATGCGTGTGTGTGACATAGCTGGGGGGAAATGTCAGTGTCATTCTATTATGTATCAAGGCAAAACACAGAAGGATATGAATTCCAGCGGAAAAAAAGAGTGTGTGTGTGTGTGTGTGTGTGTGTGTGTGTGTGTGTGTGTGCTCCTGTAAGTGTTTGCACTCTTGTTTTGGAATACACAGAACAGTATGTGTTTGCAGGGGAAAACGATTTCTCTTTGCTTCTGTTTTGCGTCCGTCAGTTATAAGAGAGGCAAACAGATAGACGAAAGCAAAGGAGAAGTGATGGTTTCTAAAGACCACTGCATGCATGTGTTGAGAGATGTGTGTATTTACAACCACGGCGTACAGTTGTCCTAATGCTGATTGATTTAATGGTTACTTTTAAACTCTGATGGTTGTTAAGAAAGGACAAAGAGCCCACAGTGGATGTTAGACGATATGGTAGTGCCTAATGCTTATATTACTATTTTTATACATTTTGATAAGAAGTTTCAACCTTCAGCTGCATTGGCCTAACATTGGGAACGTAGCTGTTTCTCAGTTTTATCCTTACATACTCAATACTGTGGACAATCCCCACAGGACCAATTTGGGGTGAAGTGTCTCAGGGACACAACGACATGCTGACTGCAGTGGGGTTTGAACCTGTGCTCTCCTGATCCGAACACCTACGGAAAACCCACTACGCCACACGCCTTTTAAAACACAACATTAGTGATTCAGCAGTCTCTGGATTATGCTTGAACTTCTTTTATGTTGTGATTTTGTATACAATGTCTCAGCATTTCAAAAGTGGTAATGTTAGGGTTAGGGTTAGGTACATCTAACATGTGTATTTATTGACCTCACATAGAGTAAAGATTTGATCCTCAGGTTGATGCTATATCCTGTACTAATCGTTTTGATGATACAGTATATCTTCAATGTCAACTGGGATAATGTTAGGGTTAGGGTTAGGGTTAGGCAACACGTTTGAGTTAAATAAGTTCTACCATAAATAGAGTAATGTTTTGATCCTCATATTGATGCTATTTCATGTTCTACTGAAAAGTGCAAAAGGATACCCATATTAAAAAAAGCAGGCAGCACAGTATCCATTCCTGCCAATGGTTGATGCTTTTCCACTGATTGAAAGTTGGCGCCGTATATTGGACCAAGAAATCGAACAAAAGCAAGGCGTGGAAAGAAAAAACAATCTGCTAGCTAACAATGCAAGTTTTCATATTTTAAAATTGGCTTTAAAATATTTTAAAAGGATTTTCCAACTGTGTTTGTTTACAAGATAATCCCCTTTAAAGTTAGAGAAATATCTTGGCTACAATCAAATCTAAATAGTAGCGTTAAAGCTGATAGGAATTTCATTTTTTTTAAAAAAGTATTTGGTCATAAATGTAAGTCAGTCAGGGGATAACAAAAGTCAGTAGAATATATCGTCTGGGAACAAAGAATGTCTACAAAATGTCATCGAATTTGAATATTATATCAGTCTCTATCAACCCTCGAACGATCAGTATGTGATAAGCAACCCAGGACGTTATATCCTGCAGTAGCGTTGCATGTTGTCATTGAGCATAATTCATTGTAATAACCTGGTGAATGGGTTTTTGTAGTGCAAAAAGCATTATGCAGAAATTGTTGAATTATACAGACTACTGTTTAAAGCTACTATTGAGTCTTGTTTTCTTCTTACTGTCCAGAAAATCTCTGCTCCTGAAAAGGCACCTGAGGACCTGATAAGAAAAACAGACTCTGTTGTGAACTGAGAGAGGAGAGACATTGGCAAGAGGTTCCTCCTTATGGACGTAATTGGCAATAAGCCATCAATTAGATCAAGAAATATATCCTGCAGCCTCGAGGCCATGCAGTAAAAGAGAAGCACTAAGATAGCATTGGACGAAACAGATTGAGGGAGCCAGAAGGAGAGCCAACTCAAATCATGATGCCTGGTCATGCATCTTTTTCCGTTTATAGAAAAAGAAGTAGGAAGGGCCGCTGGAGAGCAACTAACGACGATTTTAGAGAAACTTTTACAAAAAATGTGTTTTCACATGGTTCAACAGGACACTCTTCTGGCATGTATGTGTTAATTAATATCTAATTATATTTTTAATGGTCTGGATTAAGATGGCAGATCACATTTCTTTTTATAGAATATTTGTTAATTAAAAACATGGATGTGCTGCTGTGATATCATACAAAAGCAGTTGCTTAAACTGAGCTATTGCATGGTATCATATCCTATATTAGACCCTCCAGAAAAACGCGATTCTGCGATCGCAGAATTTACCGCATAATCAGCAAAATGGCGCAGATTTCTAAAAGGCCGCATAATCCCCACATTTTTCCACACAAAGTTGAGAAAAAAAAAAGTTAAGCCGTCTTGACGTCATCAGCTCGCGCATCACAGAATGTAAACAACACTGTATAGAGCTCATTCACCGACGAACATTTCAACTAAAGACCGGGCAAAAAGTGGGGGGAAACTATTCTGCACCCCGTGCAACTGTGTGTTGGAGCATAAGAGAACATCGACGGTGACGACCCACTTTGATTCATTCAAACATTCGAAAATGCTTTCTGCTGCTGCGGACAAGAAAGCCAAACAACTTACGTTCACGGAGGCATCAACCTCCAAAACCCTTTCGAGGGCTACAAGAAACGAAGTGAGTAGCCTACAAGATTGAAGCTGGTCAGATAACGAACGAGTAAATGAAAACAGAATGAGGCGGAGAAGTGTGTGTGTGTGTGTGTGTGTGTGTGTGTGTGTGTGTGTGTGTGTGTGTGTGTGTGTGTGTGTGTGTGTGAGATTAAAAAAGCCCAATTGCTTTTACAATAAATAAACATTGAATGTGTTTAATTGAATAGTAAAGGGGTTTAACGTTAGTGGCANTTTAGTATACCATTGAATAATGACTGAATACATAAGCTTAAGCAACAAAAACTTTTCTGTTGGTCTTGGTTAAGAACCACCTTGAAAAAAATAAACAATGTTTTGTTGCTTAAGCTTATGTATTCAGTCATTATTCAATGGTATACTAAAATCCATGTGAAAAAAATTGCTTCTCACTGTTCTCAGGTCAAATATTTATATGTGATTAAAAATGCGATTAATTTCGATTAATTAATTACAAAGCCTCTAATTAATTAGATTAATTTTTTTAATCGAGTCCCGGCCCTAATTTATTTACATGTACAATTTTAGCAAGTTTTTATATTGTCCTGTTCCTGTAAGCCAGTACAACGAAATTTCGTTTTAATAGTACACTCTGTGTGGTTGAAATGACAATAAAGTATGTCTAAGTCTAAGTCTTGGCACAGAGCAGCTCCTGTAAGGCAATCTGGAGATTAAATATTTGTTCGAGGTCGACTTCTGTACGAGGAGAAGTGTGTTTCTGTTCTCGTCTTATCGTGAGTATTGAAACATTAAACTTGCCAATCTTCTCGCCCCACACATACCAGGACCAAGGGATCTGTAGTTTTGTTTGAACAACTTACTAGTGATTGGTTCCTTCTGTCTTGTTGATTTTAAGTTTTCCTCTCCACCCTCCATGGAGGTAATATTTAAAAATCCTCTCCATTCACTAAAGACACAGAGGGAAACTGTATTATTTATTGTGAAAAATGTCCCAACAGCGCAACAGTGTTTTGTACAGTGTCAGCCGAAACAGATGGAGGAATGAACAAATCTTAATTAACGGCATATCACCAGACTCACAGCACCTCTCAAACTGTAAAAAACAAAAAGATTGTCTTCACTCTGTCTCTATAACACCAGAATCTCGGAAGAATCCTGTTCACAGACACCAGTGCCAACTTGGCCTTGTTAAATGTATTAATCACCTTTGGTTCAGTGCTAAACTTGTTCTTGTTTCTTAGTTGTGTGTCACCTCAAACTGCTGGCAGCTGCTTGTTGTCTTGTTGGCCATCTGTGTTGCCACAATTTGTGACTCTGAGTAGGAGATACTTAAGTCTACAAAATAAATTCCATATTTCCTTCTTATGAATACCAGAAGGTTTATGTGACAGTACTTTTTCCCTAGAGTGGCTCATATTCACAGTAAATCCATACAAACATCCCTGTATGAAGCTTTCATTGCAAATAAACACTTCACCATTAATCAGTTCCTTCTTTCTTTATGATATAACAACACGGCCACTTCAAACTTGTCACATATGGTCGCTTGGTAAGGACTGTTTTGCCCTAACCCTAACCCTAACGCTAACCCTAACCCTAACCCTTTAATGGATCTGGCACCTGACCTTAATCTGGCCCCTAAACTTAACCAGTCGGGCTTAGATGCCTAATCCTAAATTCAGTTCTATATCCATTTTTTTATGGACCATCTTTCCCTCAGTTTGACCACTAATCCTAACCACTCTGGCTCTTTGCCTAATCTTAAAATAATTCCCCATAGAAGGCTATTTGACTTTCAATTCCAACAATTAAAATTAACTTATGGTACACTCTTATCTTAAATCCCAAATTGGAAATTAATTTAGATAAAATACATCTCCAAAGAGGGCTATTTGACTCTCAATTCAAACCACTAAACTTAACCAATAGTTTACTTTTATTCAATCTTATTATTCAATCTATTTAGCCAACCACATACTCTCTATAATCACTTTTTCATTCTGTTCTCTCCACTCCGAACCCTTCCTCCGCTCAAGTCCTTCGGGGTCTGACGAGTGGTTAACGGGTTTAAACGGAGGCGGCCATTTTGGCGGGGGAGGTGTCCGCCGTAACCACAGCTAACCTCCTTGTCTCTGTTCTTCAAGCTTATCTCACCTTCTCCACTTCACACCCTTCATATTTATGACTCGGTCATGATACTGAGGCTAGGGTAAGCGCCGACACGTCCTCTAGTGCGCGTGCCTTTCCTTGGATCTCTGCTGCAACCATGAAGTCGTCGGGCGACATGGGGAGATCCGGTGGCCCTTACAAAAACCTAACCCTAGCTTCACTTTTAAACACACTGGATTTGCACACAAAGGTCTGCATGATATGGAGAAAATCAAATATCATAATATGTTTTACCTCCATAAATCTATCACAAGGATACTGTAGGATTGACTGTTGGTTCTTAGCAAAATTTTTTTAATTAATGACATTTTTTGATAAATACTCATCATCTGTTATGTGGATATAAAGTTGGGACAAGAACATCTAAAACAATCATTAGAAAACATAACTTTACTTTAATGCCGGCCATAAAACCAGGAACACTTTTGTCATATTAAGATATCCAAATTATAACACAATTTCTTGGTTTATGTTCAATAGATTTCCAATTTGGGATCAATAAAGTATCTATCTATCTAGTCCTATTTCACGCTATCAACATATTACCCAGATCTATGCACACATGTCCAAAGTTTCGACTATACTTTATGCTTTTAATGTTTTCTGTAACGCACTTTGGATTTGTATTCTCTTAAAATGTTCTCTATACTGTATCTGCCTTGCCCTAAATATTTCCATAATGGGTTTTTTCTTTTTGTGCAATTCGCTAATATAAATTCATATGGATAGAGGAGTACCTATTTTATTCCACCCACACTGCAGGGCAATCTTCTGATCTGACTGCCTCCCCCCACCACCTCCAGTCATTATGCCATGAGGGAGGTGTCTCTTATATAAGACAAATGTCCTTCTTGCATTTTTCGGGGGGGGGTTTTTCATTGATCCGGCTCTCCGATCGTCTTCAGCTGTTAGAGATCAATGCCAACAGTGGCCTTTGACCTCTGGTGCTTCATCAAAACTCCTCGGATCCACCTTCCACGGATCGAAGCCACCATCAGAGTATTGATCTCTCGCTCCGTCGCCTGGTTCCTTTTGCAAATACACAAGTTTTCATGTGTAGAAGAACTTAGACATTAGCATGTCCTGATCTCTGGCTGTTAGGGATGTGACAGCTGCTCTTCTTCCGCAGCAACAGATGAACTCCACGTTGTCACATTATAATGAAGCCACAGATTCTTTATAGGGCACCTTTGGTTTGTCTACTGTTGTTTGGCAGCTATGAAAATGTTCTTTCCCTAATTAGGCTCAGCAGCAAAATACATTTTCTTCCCCATATCTCGCCAATTATCTCAGCGAAATATGTGAATGTGTGTTTTCTTAAGAGAGTACTTTGCACAAAGTTCCATCTGTCCTCTACTTCGCGACAGAGTTCCATATTACTCATTATAAATACAAAACAGTGATTGAACGGAAATTGCATCTCAGTCATTACTCGACTGTATTTTAGACCTTTTGGCTCTGTTAACTAATTAGTGAATTGCTAATTTGAATTTCAGATGACAGCATTTCTGTGTGCTTTTACAGTGAGTGGGCTGACCTGAGGCGGAGTGAGGTCTCATTATATTTGACTTTATACAAAGAGACATGCACACACACCTAGGTGCTTACATGCACATAATAATATGCAAATGTTCTTCCATTACTCGTATGTGCAATATCAGTGTTTGTGTGTAGCTGGTGCTCCATGGAAAGGCCCTCACTTCTTCACAGTTACCTTGAAGATATCAAAGGCGGCCCTCATTCAAGTCCTCGTCGCCCTTCAGGTTTCTTTTCATAGTTAGGAGAGAAAAATGTAGCAAGACGTGATCATACACAGATGAAAATGTTTAGATCAAGTCGTGCACCTGCTCTTATATGACATGTTTCAAGTGTTGATTGGGTTGCAGTATTAAGAATCCTTTTTTTGGATTGATAAACTTTATTGACAAATGCATTGGACCGCCGATTACCTCCTCTAAAAGAAAATCCATCATAACGTGATCAGTGCAATGTTAACAGACCTCAGCTGGGCTTGTGTTGCTATGGTAACAGTAAGCGCAGACAATGAACCCCCGAACCCAAAATGCCTCGCAGCTGTCACGTTGGTACACATCGCCTCAGTGCTGAAGTATGAATTAAACGCAGAATGTAACCCACAAAGGAATGTTTCACCTAAACTTAAAAAGTCCTCTCCTGCTGATGTTCAGGTGTATATCAGTGTGTAGCGTCTCTACTTTAAAGAGTCCTCTCCTGCTGATGTTCAGGTGTATATCAGTATGTAGTGTCTCTACTTTAAAGAGTCCTCTCCTGCTGATGTTCAGGTGTATATCAGTATGTAGTGTCTGTACTTTAAAGAGTCCTCTCCTGCTGATGTTCAGGTGTATATCAGTATGTAGTGTCTCTACTTTAAAGAGTCCTCTCCTGCTGATGTTCAGGTGTATATCAGTATGTAGTGTCTCTACTTTAAAGAGTCCTCTCCTGCTGATGTTCGGGTGTA
>NW_011365788.1:0-4197 GCF_000735185.1 Notothenia coriiceps | reverse complement strand
AAATTGAGTTTGACACCCCTACTGTAAGGGGTGCAGACAGCACTGTCTACATGCATTCAGATAACTATTAATTAAGGACTTAATTAATACAGAATGTTAAAGAAAGAATTAAACCAAATTCAAGAACCTTTAAGTGTCAAAGCCTTTTGGGTGCCATTCATTGTCTCCAAACTGTTAGACCATGTAGTGGAAACCAAACTAAAGAGCTGGGGTATTTGCTCTTGGTCAACTGTAAATGTTTAGCTTTTGTGGGGGTTTCCTATATCAAACTAGGAATATATTTCTATATTTACGTAAGCAATGAGAGAAATACTGTGTATCAACTTTGCAGGGATCCAGACAGAGACTGATGGAGTTGACCAAAATAAATAAAATGGAGGGTTGGTTGAATAGTTTTGAAACTATTAGTGGAATACGAAACCACAACTCTCATGGTTTGAGTTTTCCTTTTTATACGTTTCATTCTTATTTAGTTTGCTTGTTTGTGTCTAATTCTGCTCACTCGTATATATACCGGTCCATTTCCAAGTGTTTGCTGCCAGATTATCTTGGTTTCATGAGCCTCAGCGGTCCAGTATTTTATACCGTAGCCTGCAGTACCTTATTCAACCCATGTTTTTGACCATTGCTTGTATTTTCCACCATATTATGATTAATATAGCCTTTTACTCTAAGTAGAGACTTTGTCTTTCACATCTGAGTCTGTGAGTTTGGGGGGGTTTTCTTCCTTGAACTGTGACAGCAACTTCTTCGACTGAACCAATTACATTTTCTTTTGTTTTAATTTATTTTACAAAAGCCAACGCGTCACACACTTTTCTATTTTTACGTAGAATATTCTCAAACTGTTAAAATATTTATTTTAAACAATCTCCTGTTTGATCAAAGATAAGCAAAGATCAGATAGACGCCAGCTTTTGGTACGCAACAGTTTTCAATACAGACACATTTCAGTCAGCACCAACAAAGTGCTCCACTAACCAGCCTACTTCTTTTAAAGCACTTTGAAAACCTTGTTTCACCTCTGTCAAACTGGCAGACGTTCAAACATGTTAAAGTCCTGTGAACGCTTTGGTATGAATCTGGAAGGCAGGACGATTTAGAGGGGCTTTCCCTGCATGTGTGGGGTCACAAGTTCAAACTCCCTCACTACTCAATCTGTCCATTAACAGCCATGAGGAGTCTTTGAGCGAGACGCTGAGCTCCTCCCTGAGAGTCTCGTCGGATAAGACTTGCAGCTAGATTTACTTTTCTGTGTCTTGTTAGCAGACAGCTTGACAGTGGCATCCGTCTCTACCAGTTCCACTCTGCCTCTTTTTTTGTTTTTGCTCTCCTGCATGTATTTTCCCCACGCCAGCAGCTGCAGAAAACCAGTTACTCTGAATGACAAGTCCCATCTGCGCATCTTTACTGAGGATGTGACCAAACAAAAACAAGGACAGCAGTACAGTGGCTTTTCGATGGCGCCATATGTTTTCCATATTTGCGCTCTGAAACAACACCGCGAGGCAAATTGTGTTTTCGTTTGAGATATTATGCAACACAAGCACATGCCGGGGATAAAAAAAGACCGTACAACCCCCTGCCTCCACTCACTTCTTAGAAAAATACAACTGGCTTTTGCATGGTTCACATTCCACATAAGAACACTTAGCAGCAGTTATACAATGACTGACTGAAGTCAGAAAGGCTGTTGCACCCAGACTTAACTCTTAGCACGTGAGACAACGACAATATTAAAGTAATGGAGCGTAAGTGTTTGCTGTTTTGAAGTCAACAGTTGGCAAACAAAACAATATTTCACACATTGGTGTTTTGCCGGGAAAGACTGTAAGCAATTATACGGCTGGTCGCCAAAGCATGGGTTTTAAATGACTGCTAAATCTTGTGAGATGTTTTTTCATGAGATTTTGGAGATTTCCATTCTGCCCCTCAATCACAACAAAATTAAAAGAGATATTAAATTAAAATGGATAAAAGCCAAAGGTGTCAAGCTTAAACATCTGATGGGAAAGTGTTTCAAGAACCAACACCTTGACCCTCCTGGTGCATTGTGGGTTATTTTGATTGCCACTTTATTTGTCTTTTGACTTTCCTTGGTAGAACCGTCTCAGATCTTTCTTCTCTGCCTGTAGATGAAGTCAACAGTTGGCATCAGAACAAATATTGTGCAATTTTCTGCAGAATACTATCGCTAGATGAGATTCCTGACCCAGATTTCTTTGTTTCTTTTACGGAAAATCTTTTTATTTTCCCAAGAAAAGTGTGGGAGAGGGATGGAGTGCATGATGGTGTCTGGCCAAAAGAGGGAGGTGCAAAGTTGAGCGATTGTGTGTGAGATTAGGGCTCAGCCAAAATGTCTCAAACTTTAGAGGATTTCATCTGCACTGTTCTAACCTGCTGGAGGTGTATTATGTAACATTCACACACACATATACGCTCACCTGACCCAGCTCTCGGAAAGAAAATGTCCACTAAATCTTTTCCTGGGGTCTTTGGGGAAGTGCTTAGACAGAAGGGCAATATGTGTTTGCAATTGGCCAGAGGGGAAACAAATAGGATTAACAGAAAGGGAGAAACCTTTTCGGAGGGACTCAAGGGTTCTGTAGTTGTCTGGTTGTGCCTTCCCAAAGCAGATCAGATTATCAAAATCTGTTGTAGTGATGTTGAAATAACTTGGCTTTTAAACAATGAATGGCAAAAAGCCACGCTCACGCAAAGCAAAACACTGTGAGAATCCCATTTTAGAATCTTTAAGTATTTTGTTAATACATGTCTGGACGACATAAATCTGCTTTTAATCCCAGGAGCTTTTCCAAATGTTTTATTTTTATTACTTACTCAACACTTACCCTTACTTAACTGAATCAGTTGCCAATATTTCCCAAAACAAAACATGATTATCGCCTTTGCCTCTATGAGTAACCCTAACCCTAGCAAAATTGTATTTGCTAATAGACAGTAAAAAGCTGGGAAGAGACCAAGGGGTAGAGCTAGGACCAGGTGGAGGGATTATATCTGTTCGCTGGCCTTCGATCCCCCAGTCAGAGCTGGTTGATGTGGCCAGGGAAAGGAACGTTTCGGGCTCTCTGCTGGAACTGCTACCTCCGAGACCCGACCACGGATAAGCGGGAGAAGACGGATGGATGGATGGACACGAAAAACAAAGTTCATCAACAAATGATCATGGTGCCAGATAGATACAGAGAACATAATGACTATTTATCTTGAAGGTAGCGTGAGTGTCTGAACCAAATTTCCTGGCAATCTGTAAAAATGTTGTCAAGGTATTTTTTTTACCAAACGTTTGGTGCAACGGGTCAAAGTTGGGGTAGGTAATTTTGGAGCAACCAGCTCGAGTGCGCTAGAATTTGAAAATACACAACCGGAAAAAATGTGCCACTTCCTTACAGAGCCCCGCCTCCAACAAACATGAATGAGCACATGACCAATGAGGGCACGAGATAAGTTTGTGCACAGATGGAAGGCTGACAGGCAGGTAGGCCATCCAGTTACTTTAGCTGGGCCGGCTCAGATGATTGGTCGTGCTTTTTACAGCGATACGGCTTCCACAGATGAAATGTATTTATGTATTTTTTGTCAAAGCATTTAATATATTCATTGCTATCGGGACGTTAAGAGCATTCCATGGAATATAACAAAAAGTGTTTCTGAAATAAATTACATACCCCACCTTTAAGTCAGAAACTCAAACAATGCAATTGATCATTAAAACCGGACCTGTTGGATTCATCCTCTGATGAACTTGAATGTCTTTATCGAATGTAAGTGCAATCAATCGAATAGTTTAATATGATATTCACCTTGGACCACCTGCAACGCTATGGAAAACTTGTTAATGTAGATCTCTGTAACGGCCCGTCCACACTACAGCTTCAAAAAAAGCTTGCCGGCGGGCGTGTCTGAAGCTCGACCAACAACCAATCACATGAATCTCCCGCTCCTGACACACATTGATTGGCTAGAGCTTGTACTGGCATATGATTTGATTGGCTGACGCTTCCACCGAAAGCTTCAGAAGCTTCAAAAGTTGAACATTGCTCAACTTTTGCAGCCTGAAAAGCCAGGAAAGCTCCGCTCTGCTACCCACAATTCAGTTCGGCAAAAAGCAAGGCAACGTGACGTCACCCCATTCAAAGTGAATGGGCAGACGCGTTGGAAACCGTTTTTGAAGCT
>NW_011365787.1:0-2125 GCF_000735185.1 Notothenia coriiceps | reverse complement strand
TTTATCCTTAATACCTGCAGGAAATCTGTATTACAACTGGCTGCTCGTAATCAACACTACAGTCATGTACAACTGGACCATGATCATTGCCAGGTGACTCATTTGTTTAACCTTCATTGCTCTGCTAGTTCAAAAGTTCCAATGATTCCATTCAGCTGCATTGAAGAGCCTGTGACACGATTTTCCCCCATCATCCAAACCCATCAATTTGAGTAAATATTGTCCCCTTGAAAACCGTTACTGAACTGATTTTGGATATTTTGTACTTTGATAACCATTAATCTGCCCTTCAATGTTGACCATTTCCTGGATCTTCTCGGGGATTCTTCAAGCCCCGCCAAATTATGGGTGACGTCAATGCGGGCACAGCGCTCCAGCTGCACCGTTCAGGATCCCAGCATCTGCATGTAAACGCACGATGGCTCACACAGCAGCAAGCTCAGACAGCGATGACAGTTTAATTTTGAACGTGTCTGAGAGCTCATATGAGGCTGAAGGATCGGTTTATGTTGTATCTGTTAGAAGTTTAGGAATTAGGTGCGTCAATATGGGCGATAATACGGTCATGTAGCCAGTGGTGGACTGGGACTAAAGATCATCCCGGGACTCTCGACCGGCCCACTTCGGTACCGCTAGTAAATTGTCAACGGGGGGAGTGGGGGATGTGCTAGTGACTTATCCGACCGGCCCACTTCGGTACCGGCCCATCGGGATTTGTTCAGATGGCCAGTCCGCCACTGCACCCAGCCCAGCCCACGTAAACTGTCAACGGGGGGAGCCTCGCTGCGGGGAAACGGTGGACCTAGTGTCCCGATCGGAGTGGGAATAATAATAATAATAATAATCCGTGCATTTTATTGCATTTTAAAAACCACATGTTTAATCCATGTTGGTGTACTACAACTACAAAAAGCATCGGTTTGTTTTCTCATCAGGAAATACAGACCGGCTCAAACAAATGATTTTTAAATCATCATCCTCACGATCATTTAATGTATCATATGTTCGCCGAATTGACATGAAAGCACTGACAAATATGAATATACTGTAGTCAACTTCATTAAAACGTTATTAACGTGCCTAAACTCAGTAATTCACCATTTCTACGCATGACAACACACTTTGTCCGTGTTTGGCTCTCTCGCCGCACAGTGAAGCGTTCCCGCATTGACGTCACTTCCGGCTTCCCCCAAAACTTCAAAATGAGTCGAAGGAATTTCCCCGCGATGTTCGAAATTATTGATATTTATAGAAACGGTATCGCACCTTCTTTTTTAAACTGACAGTTCGAGAGGACTAGTAGCCCAATATTTCATTGCACAACAGTTGTTGGGAGGCTGTCACAGGCTCTTTAAGTTATTGTTAGTTTAAATGTAGTCCTTCATATGTTGTAGGGAGCTGGTGCTTTGTAATGTTTCACTGCCATGCTTCTACAGTAGCCCATAATGGACAAACACTAGCTGAAGAAAAGGGATTTGAACAGATCTATGATGAAGCGCTTGAATGTAAGTAAGTAAGTAAGTAAAGTTTATTTATATAGCACTTTTCACAGAAAGGATTCACAAAGTGCTTCACAGTGAGATCACGATAAAAAGGAGAATACATGGTGTAAAACAAGGAACACACAGCTACATATACACATCAAAACACAACATCAAAACATAAAACAAACTGTCAAAAAGAACCTTCACCTTTACTAAAAGTCTGTCTAAACAACAAGGTTTTCAGCTGCTTTTTAAAAGGCTCCACAGAGTTTAAAGTGCGCAAACAAAGTGGCAGCGCGTTCCACAGTCTGGGGGCCACTGCTTGAAAGGCTCGATCGCCTCTGGTTTTAAAGTGCGTGTGCGGAATGACCAGCAGGCATTGGTCAGAGGATCTAAGAGAACGTGCAGGATTATAAAGTTTCAGCAGCTCAGAAATATAGGCAGGGGCTTGATTATTTAGAGCTCTAAAAGTGAGGACTAGTATTTTAAAATGTATCCTGACACTGACTGGGAGCCAGTGTAGTTCTGCTAAAACTGGTGTGATGTGCGCTCTTTTACTAGTGTGGGTTAAAAGCCTTGCAACAGAGTTTTGAACAACCTGGAGACGATGAAGATCCTTCTGGCTCAGGCAAGTAAAGAGA
>NW_011365786.1:0-7311 GCF_000735185.1 Notothenia coriiceps | reverse complement strand
ACACACACACACACACACACACACACGCATGCACGCGCGCACACACACACACGCACACACACAACCACACATGCACACACATATAAACACACACAACCACACATGCACACACATGCACACACACACACACACACACACACACACACACACACACACACACACACACACACACGCACACACACACACACACACACACACACACGCACACATGCACACACACACACACGCACACACACACACACACACACACACACACACACACACACACACACACACACACACACACACACACACGCACACGCACACGCACACGCACACACACACAGTGTAGTGTTTCACAGTGAAGCATGGTGCTCCATGGTAAAGGATCTGATCTCTAAAATAGGTGTGTGAATAGTTGTGTAATATGGTGTTACAGTAAAGAAGGTCACAGTTCACTTTGTTAAAGTATAGTTTTTCAAAGTTCAAACCGCTGTGGTGTGACGCAGTGTGTCATGAGACGCTCACGCGTTAACATATCTGAGTACAGCGAGTTATAAAAAACATTACATCAAAGTACAGTTTGTTGAAAATCTCAGAAAAAACACTAAAGTATCTCAAAGTAATAGTTTGTCAGGACACAAAGTTGTAGTATAATTTGTCAAAGTTTTTTATGAGCAGTAAAGATTTAAGAGTCTCATAGTATTGTATGTGGAAAAAAAAAAATAGTATAGTATCTCGAATAAATGGTCCCAGTATTGCATGTCGAAAAAATACTATAAAATATCAGAGTAAACGACGTGAAGTGAAGTCCACACAAAAAGTCCTTTATATAATACTCAGTATGATCAGATCCCCTGATGGTTGCTCCGTCTCTCCTGCAGGTGCCGACCGCTTCATGGACGATGTGGCCCTTATGATTGGCTACCGGCCGTTCCCCTGGATCAAGTGGTGCTGGTCCTTCATCACGCCCGCCGTCTGCATGGTGAGACTCAACAGCACGGGCCCCGTAGACATAAACAAAAACAAATAACTGTTTTGTTTAACGCTCTCCAACGCAGTATTTTCATTATTCATAATCGGAGTAGAGCTGCTGCTCCTTAATGTTGAGAGGAGCCGGTTGAGGCTTCTGATCAGGACCCTCCGCTGTGCCTTCCTTTAGAGACCCCGGGGTCCACCCAGAACACGCCGGAGAGATTATAAATCTCATCTGGCCTGGGAATGCCTCGGGATCCCCGGGAAGAGCTGGGAAATGTTGCTGGGGTGAGAGACGTCTGGTCTACCTTGTTTACCTTGCTGCCACTGACACCGCGATACGAGGCAGAAATGGATAGACTTTGTTAAAAGTAAATTCAGAAATGCATAGTCTAGGGTTTGTCTGGGGCAAATGTGTCTCCAGCTGTTTCTCCTGCCATGACAGCTGGTTTTATGCTGGATGTCCTCTCCTCTCCTCTGCAGGGAATCTTCATTTTCCACCTGGTGAACTACAAGCCTCTGACCTACAACAACACGTACGTGTACCCGTGGTGGGGCGAGGTGATCGGCTGGTGCCTGGCCCTCTCCTCCATGCTCTGCATCCCCGTCAGCATCCTCTACAAGCTGGTCAGCGCCAAGGGCACCTTCAAGGAGGTCAGCACACACGCACGCACGCACGCACGCAAGCAAGCACGCACGCAGACAGACAGACAGACAGACAGACAGACAGACAGACAGACAGACACACACACACACACACACACACACGCACACACCGCAAACACACACACGCACACACACACACACACACACACACACACACACACACACACACACACACACACACACACACACACACACACACACACACACACACACACACACACACACACACACACACACACATGCACACTTTAAAAACAAAGAAAATCAGTGAAACATTTCTCACTGATTATTCTTTACTAATAAAAAGCCCCAGTTGTTTTTAAAACGTTTTATTGTATTACCTTAAGTGCTGTACTTCAGTAAAACAACATTGGTAATAGTTACTTTGCAGATTGAGATCATTAACCTCCTTCCACCTTTGGAGTTACTCGTTCATAAATCAGAAACGTACCTAACCTTTGCCCCCTGCTGTGTTTCAGCGCTGGGCCCACCTCACCACCCCGGTGTGGGGGCACCACCACCTGGAGTACATGGCCCCCGACCTCCGGGCCCTGACCTCCAATGCCCCCGGCACCGAGGAGAACAAGGTCATCATCTTCGAGAGCGTCATGTAGGCGGGACTCTACATCTCCCCCCCTCCCACCTACCACAAGACGACCTCCGCCTCCATTGATTGGTCGTCTCCTCGGATCAACCAATCGATGGCCGTCCTTCAAACCTTCGATCGTCACCGGGCAGACCAAAGCTGGAAACAATATTTTCCAACCCTGTAAAAAAAAGAACAAAGCGGCTCCTCCAGGCGGATTATTACGATTTTTTTTAACAATCACAACTTCCTGTTTTTCCCCTTCAGAATAAAACAAAAATGTGAGATTAAAACCAGCAGATAAATGTGTTCTGTACCTGCAAAGGGCTCCATCTTGGAAACGTGTAAATATAATATTACAAGGACGCCATGCAACGTTTTTTTTTTATCTGTAGGAGCTGAAGAAGAAAGAGTTTCACTGTGTTCACAAACAGCTGCTGGGCTTCCTCCATGTTGGAGTGTCTTGTCTCTGGGTGGGCGGGGTGGACACACACACACACACACACACACACACACACACACACACACACACACACACACACACACACACTCACTGCCTCAACAGGGACTGGTGCTCGAGACTTGTGGGTAAACGTTTTGAAAGTGTGTGTGATGGCTTTCTGCAGACGGAGTTGTAGACCGACTGAGACCTGGAGAATTAACAGAGGGCGTTTGCGCCGTAACGGGATTTAAAAAACGCTTAGATTCGTAGTCCTGTCGTGAAGCGAGAAACACTAAAGGAATGATGGTAGCCATATTGCAATTAGACAAGCAAACGTTTCTGAGTGTCTTTGACTAAGTTTTTCAAAGTGTGTCAGCTGGACTTACAGTGTCAAAGAAAGCCACTTCCTGTTACGGAGCAAATTCCTCATCGCTCGTGATGTCTCTGAGTTTGTGAGCACTTTCTGAGACGCTCTGATTTTTATTGATCTAGAAACCGGATCCGGACTGAACTCGTTGCTTCCTCATGAAATACTGTGAATGACCAGCGTGATGTTTTCTGACCGCCCAGCTCTGTTTTAAATCACACCGTGGTGATATTAGATCTGATATTAGAAGGAAAAGCTCCAGTGAGAATTCAGTCAATGATCATCTTATGTGTTTCATATTAACCAAATGTAGTTTTCTATCAAGATGTAGGATGAAGGAGAAGCTTAAACCAAAAAAAGCTACATCTACCCGTTTTTTCTGGAGATTTCGACCACAACGCTTTGGCTTCCTCTGTAAAAACCAGCTTCAAGCTCTGCATGCAGACAAACAAATTAAATAGTTAGTATCACGATCTTAACTGGCTTGACCCAGAGAGAAAATGAACCAGCATTTACGTTATTATATTTAATTTGGCTGATGTTTTTTATCCAAAGCAACAAATGTAATATTTAAGTAATTGGCAAAACATTTATCAAGAAGAATCTGAATTCTTTGGACTGTTCTTCAGACAAAAAAAGGCAATAAAAGAAGGAAATTGTGACACAAATTGTATGGTTTGATTAATAGTGATTGGCATATTAATGTTGAATAAAGAAAATTATTACTTCCTGGATGAAGTATGAACTGCTCCAGGTTCAGTTGAAGTACTAAAACAGCTCCTGCTTTAACACAAAATCAGGTTAATCCTGTGATCACACTTCACTACAGATGAAATACCTGATATGCTCCGTGTCTCCTCATCCCGAGTCCACCATTAGTCCCGGTCCGTGAACTCAAGCAGAAGTTAAGGACAGATGTCAGAATAATATTTTAATCAGAGACTGAAACCACACTGGATCTGACCTTTAACCTTTAGGGTCTTCGTTTCTCGCCCCCCCCCGCCGGGTCGACTGAAGTGCCAAACGGAGCGATTCTGATCCCAGATCAGCGCTCCAGGCTGCCAATATCATTCAGTATCAACACTATTCTTCTTCTTCTCTGCCTCGTCGCATCATTAAGGCTGAAGTCGTCCGACCAATCAACACGCTCTCCTCTTTAACAGCTGATAGGAAACACAGGCAAACCCTAAACTCTGGTTTCCTGTGTTAGAATAAAGTCTGATAACAGAACCGGATTTCATCTTTTAATGTCTGAAAGAGTCTAGAACTGGTTCTGCTCCTCTGTGATCGTATTGGACTCGATTCAGAATATTAAAAAATGCAGCAGTATAGATCACAAAGCTGCAAAAGTAATCGATCAGCTTTTGCAAAATGATCTGTTCAGAAGTCACCACAAAACATAACAATCAAGCAGATATTTTAATATTTTTTAAATGTACATGTAACAGGATCCTTATCATACATATTCGCTAGGTCTTAATCTCTATTTAAATATTACAATTAGAAGTAGTATTAGTTTAAAAGACCAGTATGGGTCCGGCTTTACTGCTACATTCCCAGCAACACATTTATTTGGTTGTTGGTTTTATTTAATCAGACGGTAATTTAACCCTTTTATTCTAATTAAATCTATAAGAGTACATTGATCACGTTCTAATCCCACACTTAGATACATATGTTTGAGATATGCAATGTCTAATTTCACTCTTACTAATTCCTTTGCTTAATTTAAACTATACAAGTTATACACAATGTCAAATTATTCCAAGAAATACATAAAAAACAAAAAAATAATTCTTTAGCAATCAGAGAAATTAGGGATTTTAAATCTATTTTCTCTAATAACTTAAATCAGTGTTTTATTATTGACCTGTGATCAGCTGGTGGAGAGATGAGAGCCTGAGGACTCAACCTGATGCCAAGCGTTGCCTTACGTCAGTGGCGGACTGGCCATCGAGACGTTCGGGACGAATCCCGATTGGCCGGTACTGAAGTGGGCCGGCCGGACGTTGTGGGCCGGTCGGATAAGTCACTAGCACCCCTCCCCCTTGACAATTTACTAGCGGTACCGAGGTGGGCCGGCGGTAACGAAGTGGGCCGGTCGAGAGTCCCGGGCTACTACCCAGTCCGCCCCTGCCTTACGTCGTTGTCTTAACTCCAGAGCCAATCACTGTACAGCTCTGCTTTAAATCCAACCAATCAGCAGTCTGCATGCGGGGGGCGTGTCTACAACTCTGTCTCCCAGCAACCACTCGGCATCCACCTATCACATAACCATTAGAATGTAAAATATATATTATAAAAAGTATACATTTGCACATTGTTGTAAAATAATGTCGCTAGCACTTTGGAGAAGAGTCACGTTAGAAATCATGTTTTGTTTTACATATTGTAAAATGAATCAAAGATGGAGGCTTTTATTTTGCTGATACATACAGTATGACAGATATATATATTGAATATCTTTGTGCGTTATCTATATTTGATGCAGTATGTGATTTTGATGATGACTGATTGTTGACGCTTTAGCCGGCGAAACACCAGCGACGAAGCGACGCCGGCTACCTCACTTCCCATTTTAGACTTTCAAAATAAAACTCCTTTTCAGCTTTTTATGCAAATGTCTTGTCAGCGGTGGCGTCGGCTGGCGGCAGGAGAGGATTCTGGGAAGTGTAGTTCAAAACATTTCCCTCCTCGGCCTGTTTCACGTTGCTGCTTTTAAAGGTTCTCCAGCACCGAGGAACATATTTGAATCTGAAAATCTGACATGAAGGATGCTAAATTTACGCTGTGGATAAAAACAAATTGAAATTGAGAATGCTTGGGTTTTAAGTTGGACTTTTATATGGCTCTCTAAATCACTTAATTGATTACTATTTTAACACGTTGGTGCTGCGAGACTTTTAAATGGTGTCTGACCGGCTAATGTAAACAATCAGCGATAGGCGGGGCTTTTATTTTTGGCGGGGTTTGCTGCGATGCAGTGATGTTAAGGCTTTGTGTGTCTCTGAACGCACCACGAAAGGGAATGTTATTTTTGTTTTTGTTCTTTTGATTTCTAATGTTCAAAGTGCTCAAGTGTTTTGAAGAGTTTTAGTTTTAGAGGATTTATTTTTCTCTCTGTGTGTATTTCTGAATATCAGTATTTCGTCCTCAGACCCCCGTCACGGCTCAGACTCACGTTATTATTATTTTAAAAGCAGATAAAAAAATAATCTGCTTGTTTTTTTTCATAGATTTAATTAAAGAAATGTCGACATAATGGCGGATGTTTAAAAATACTGCATTTTGTGTTTAAAAATAGGATAAAAAATGTTTTAAAGGCTGAAAAAATGCCAAGAAAATGATAAGAAAATGTCAGTTTTTGTTGAAAAAGGCAGAATAAACGTCTTAATCCCACCTGCACTATCACACCTAGGAAAATATCTTCAGTAAAAAATATCAATAATATTAACAGGAAGTAGAAAATAAGAACTACATATCCCAGCAGTCATTGGGAGCCTCCAGAGCGTCTTCATACTATGGTATCAATCAATCAATCAATCAATCAATCAATCAATCAATCAACCAATCAATCAATCAATCCAATGAATGAGACATGACCATATATGGAGAGTTCCTGTAGCCAAGTCTGTCTCTTCATAACTCAAAGCCACAAAATGAACTGAATTTCATTTAAAATAAACAAAGAAACGTTTCTTTTAAAGTGAGAATAAAAAAAGACTTAACTGAATGTGGTTTCGTCCAATCAGAGCCTCTGCTTGCTCCAATTAAAGAATCAAAATGATGAAGAAAGACCAGACCAGCCAATCACTTGAACACAGGGTGAGCGATTGAGATCAGATCCAAAATGTAATGGTTTCTTCATGGATCCATGCTTCACCAATTCACCAGATGATATGGAAATAGGTAGAGAGTAGTTTTTGCTTAATCCCTCTTACAAACAAACCTATAATTGGCGCCCTAGCTGGTAAAGTTCATTATATAGAAGAGTGTAAAAACGGACTGTCCACGGTTAAAGCCAATTTTAATGGATACACAGTTTATATTGTGATTAATATGTCACATTATTATTATCCTTTGAATTATCTACAACTATATGCAGTTGTGTGGTGATTTCGATCAACTACAAGTTAGAAATCACCCACTTATCTACAGTCAGACACACCTGAAGGGACGGTAAAATAAATACTGATTGCACCTTTAAAAAATGATCTACTAATCGGAAATTAATGTAGACTTTTTGGACTTTAGTTTGACGGAAAACATCAGTTTGAAGAGTCACATAGTAATTAG
>NW_011365785.1:0-671 GCF_000735185.1 Notothenia coriiceps | reverse complement strand
AATTTTCTTTAGAAAAATAATAAACGGGTCCCACAGACCCGAACACCATACAAGGGTTACATCAAGCATGAAGCCTTCTTTACAATTAGACAGAAACACACATGTTTACTGAAGATACAAGGAGATCTTTATTTTATACAAAGCTGAATATACATTTTATGATTGTGACCTGACTGAAAAGCCAACGTTTTTAAAGTCTTTTTGCAACCCAAGGCATAACAGTCTATAGTCATACAGAAAGTCATGGCCACTGATTTCCGCTTTTTAAATCTCCACCTCAAATAATTCTGCGCATAAACCAACCGTGTGTAAAGTGTCCAAATGCAATATCAGGGATGTTTTATTATAAATAATATATACATTAACATTGAGGCAAGTTACTGCATGTAGCTCAAACCCTACATAAGTAAAATTGCTAACACATGTCTCTTCTTTCTTTTCAAGTTCAGTCAAAGCATAACAATATTTTATCACTGAACATGACTAAATTTCAACACTAAACGTAACACTCTCTTAAGAGATTGTGTGATGGCCTATTTCACATACAATTTGTAATAAAGATATGGGTCTGTAAAGTCCTTTGCTCTAAATAAACTTGAGCAAGGTGAAATTGGAAATAAGGCATATAAATGGACGAACAAAAGAACTGAGTAATGCATCTGGCCAGTAAA
>NW_011365784.1:0-1016 GCF_000735185.1 Notothenia coriiceps | reverse complement strand
TTAGGTACCAACTAGTACGTACCGTAGGGAAAGGTTATTAGGAAGAACTAAAATAAACGTCTGTTACTTTTCCACTAAACAAAAATAGTATAAATAAAAATTATTAGAGTAAGTTAAATGACAAATAAAAAGAGGGTGTGTCCAATGTAGCCAGTGTAGTTCTTTGATCCAACATTGATTTTGAGTGATTAGGTCACATGACCTGGAAGGTATGAGCATAGCTAATCGTTCCATCAAATAGTTAACTATTAATATATTTAGAGTATTAAATAGGCAATACAAAATAGGTGTGTCCTATGCAGCCAGTGTAGTTCTTTGACCCAGCATTTATTTTTGAGTGATTAGGCCACATGACCTGGAAGTACTATTGAGAATAAGCTAGTTGTTCCATCAACATATTATAATAAATATTAGAGTGACTAAATGACAATAAAAAGAGGTGTGTCCTATGCAGCCAGTGTAGTTCTTTGACCCAGCATTTATTTTTGAGTGATTAGGTCACATGACCTGGAAGGTATTGAAGAAATAAGCTGATTTTCCATCAAAAATGTAATCTAAAATATTAGTCGTTAAAATGCATAAAAAGAGGTGTGTCCTATGCAGCCAGTGTAGTTCTTTGACCCAGCATTTATTTTTGAGTGATTAGGTCACATGACCTGGAAGGTATTGAAGCAATAAGCTCATTTTTCCATCAAAATATTAATATTAATATATTTACGAGTATTAAAATGCAATACAAATAGGTGTGTCCTAATGCAGTCCAGTGTAGTTCTTTGACCCAGCATTAATTTTGAGTGATTAGGTCACATGACCTGGAAGGTATTGAGAATAAGCTAATTGTTCCATCAACATATTAATATAAAATATTTAGACGTGTACTAAATCGCAATAAAAGAGGTGTGTCCTATAGCAGCCAGTGTAGTTCTTTGACCCAGCATTATTTTGAGTGATTAGGTCACATGACCTGGAAGGTATTGAAGCAATAAGCTGATTTTCCATCAAAAATGTATCTAAAA
>NW_011365783.1:0-6098 GCF_000735185.1 Notothenia coriiceps | reverse complement strand
TCAAATAAATGTCAGTCACCCACAATTACGTCATTGGTGTTACTGCTACACAAAGCGCTTTTATTTTTGAAATAATGTACTGTCTCTGAAGTGCCTCCTGTAACAAGATATAATTTGAGGCAGTGCAGTGGACAAAGCATAAGGAAGTCAGATACTTCTTACTTTGTTAAAGGTGTCATTTTTATCTTCCCATTTTACATGCGTCTTTCAAGTTCTGTCATTAGTGTTACTCATTGCATAGCCCTGGGTGAACATCTGAATGGGAAATGTATTGTATTCAAGAGTTAAACGATTTTGATATTGACTGAAGCCATATTTGGTCTGACACATTGCAGCCATTTGGTTAAAATGGTAGTGTTTTCTCCAAATCGTCACTGGTGTTACTCCTCTTCCTGTTAACACGTAACACCAGTGACATTCCTATACAAATAAGCTTTGTATAATGTATAAAAATAATAAAAATACTTTAAGCTCTACTTGTTGTGGATTCATCAAGTTAAGAGTTAGTTATTGCTATTTAACAAGTTGTAGATGTTTTTAGAAGGAATATATTTCAGCAGATTTGTATCACCCAGATTCCACCTTTTCTGTAGAATGACTAAATTGCATTAAATTCAGTTTGACAGTTTTGTAGGCAAATTGAAGAATAAATGAGACTACGGAAATAAAGTGATGTGCAGCAGAGCGATATTTATTTACTATGAGGAGGACATGTGCACCTGATGGAATAAAAATAACTGAATTATGCACGACCATTTTGGTATTTGTGAAATATCTTAAATTAAACCCTGAGGTAAAAGTAGAAGCCCTGGAGCTATGAGCTGCACACGGCTCTTATACAAGGATGGGTTAGAGATCTACAGCCGTGGCCAAACGTTTTGAGAATGACACAAATACACATTTTCACAGTCGGCTGTCTCAGTTTTTATGGTGGCAATTTGCATATACTGCAGCATGTTATGAAGAGTGATTAGATGAACAATTTATTTCAACATCCCTCTTTGCTATGAAAATGAACCTAATCCTGAAAAAGGAGGGAGGTTCAATTGTTGTGAAGAAGGCTTCAGGGCGCCCAAGAAAGTCCAACAAGCACCAGGACCGTAGAGCCGCGTTCACACCGGAGTACTTTTCCCACTTTAGTTCCGATATAGTTCCGAAATGTCGCGTTCACACCAAAAAGAGCCGGAACTCAAATTAGTTCATGAGAACCTTTTTACCCCCTTTTCCATACCTGCTAGAGAGCAGGGACTCTCGTGCGGCTCTCTTGTGAGAAAAGAGCTATATTTCTGATTGGCTGGGCGGATTGCAAACCACGCCCCGTAAAACTCAAAAGTGTTGTGAAGCCACCATTTTATTAGCATTAGCCCAGCGCAGAAACGCAGACTAACTTATGGCAACACAAAATAAAACATGGGAGCGGTGGAGATGAGGTGTCGGCGTTCTGGCGATTTACTCGGAAGGCTTCAGTAGAAGCTGCTGGGAGTCCCAGCAGCTTCTACTGAAGCCAGTCCCCAACAACCGGAGACTTCCGGCCGGGGATTTTGGGCGGCAGTATACGCCGTGAAGTTGTTTGCGGCCTTCCATTAAACCCAAAGCAGAAGAAGAAGTGAGGTCAGCGGCTTCATTTGCCTAATCCACCCCCAGGGACTTATTCCGGTGTGAACGCGATCTGAACTTAGTTCATCAGAACTAAAGAGTTCTGATGAACTAAGTTCTCATGAACCTTTGTGGGAAAAGTACTGCGGTGTGAATGCACCTCTAGTTGATCAGGAGCAGGATCGGAGCACCAGCAGAGCAGTTTGATCAGGAATAGCAGCCGGTGTGAGAGCATCTGCACACAGTGAGGAGAAGACTTTGGAGGGTGGCCTAGTTTCAAGAAGGGGAACAACGAAGCCTCTTCTCTCCAGGAAAAACACCAGAGACAGACTGATATTCTGCAAAAGGTACAGGGATTGGACAGCTGAGGACTGCGGTAACGTCATTTTATCTGACGAATCCCCTTTCAGATTATGTGGGAAGTCCAAAAAAAAAAAGCTTGTCCAAGGAATTAAAGTTAACGCTACCATCACTCCTGTGTCATTCCAACAGTAAAGCATCCTGAAACCATTCATGGGGTTGCCACTGTATTTAAATCTATTTGGCATTGCAGTGACAAAGTAGCAGGAAATCACTCTTAAAAGTTTAGTATTAGTCAAAGACCACATTACTGACATCTGAAACAGGTTACCTGTGCTTCAGTTTGATATTTAAGCTTGACATGATGATATTGGGATATAAAGGACAATTTCAACCTGATTTTCAAAATAACCCATACATTTTTTTATTAAAATCAAGCCCTCGGTATGTGCTGTGTCTGGAAGTATTTGATCATTTTTAACGTTATGTATTAACTTGTTGAACTAAACATTGAATGCTTGTTGCACCACAAGTGTTGTGCAACGTATTCATCAGAAACTCCAAATGTCCTTCACATGTGTAAATACAAGAATATCAATAAAGGGATTCTCAAAATGGTTCCGTGTAAGATGTTTATTTCAACAATTGTTGTTTTGGAGAGAAACCGTTCAGCTGGTCAGTTTGTAAGAATATTTTTATAGAGAACTCAGACGGTACTTCTATAGCACTTTGTCCAGTCGCTACATCCTCCCGTCCTCCTTCACCATCTTCCTGCTGCCTTCAACGCACTGCACCTGAGAATACAAAGAAACTACATTTAGTTAAATTCAAACACTTTTTCTGAGGTCATTATTTAAGATCTGATCTCAGTCCCATATCCGCGAGTTTCATCCAACAGTCCTCTTGTTTTAAAATCATAGATCAGGAATTTATGAAATGATTGACAAAATAAAAAAATAAAAATAAAAATAAAAAATCCAGAAAATCTCATCGTCTGATTTTTAAAGAATTTATTTGAAAATTATGGTGGAAAATGAGTATTTGGTCAATAACAAAAGTTCATCTCAATACTTTGTTATATACCCTTTGTTGGCAATGACAGCTCAAACATTTTCTGTAAGTCTTCTAAGGGGATTTGAGTCCCTGGCGGCGTAGTGTGTTACTGATGGTAGCCTTTGTTACTTTGGTCCCAGCTCTCTGCAGGTCATTGACTAGGTCCCCCCGTGTGGTTCTGGGATTTTTGCTCACCGTTCTTGTGATCATTTTGACCCCACGGGGTGAGATCTTGCATGGAGCCCCAGATCGAGGGAGATTATCAGTGGTCTTGTATGTCTTCCATTTTCTAATAATTGCTCTCACAGTTGACTTCTTCACACCAAGCTGCTTACCTATTGCAGATTCAGTCTTCCCAGCCTGGTGCAGGTCTACAATTTTGTTTCTGGTGTCCTTTGAGAGCTCTTTGGTCTTGGCCATAGTGGAGTTTGGAGTGTGACTGTTTGAACTCGTTATCAGTATAAAAGACACTTGTCCACAACCTCAAACAGGTGCCATTAATACAGTTAACAAGTGGAGACAGAGGAGGCTTTTAAAGAAGAAGTTACAGGTCTGTGAGAGCCAAACATGTTGTTTGTAGGTGACCAAATACTTATTTTCCACCATAATTTGCAAATAAATTCTTTAAAAATCAGACAGTGATTTTCTTTTCTCATTTTGTCTCATATTTGAGGTATACCTAGGATGAAAATGATAGGCCTCTCATCTTTAAGTGGGAGAACTTGCACAATTGGTGGCTGACTAAATACTTTTTTGCCCCACTGTATATATATATTGTTGAATATGTTTGGGTTTTGTACAGACATTTATTTTGATTGAAAATTCTGAAAAAAAACATGTGAAAACCAAAATTCTATATTCTCACTTGAACATTTAAAAAGGATAATCAAAACAGACCTGTCAGTCACATGATTGGAGAAATGCAAACTCCGCTAAGGGACTGGACTCTCAACTCTTCAAAGAAATCAGGTAATATAAAATAAATCTTGAAAGACAGAAATATGTTTTATTTTTTGTGGATTAAAGGTGGGGTAGGTAATTGGAGAAACCAGCTCGAGTGCGCTAGAATCATTTTCTTAAATATTGTCCTTTGCAGTGTGAGGCTGTATTAAAGCATGTTATGATCTTTAAATATGAATATGTGACAATATTTATCTCATCAGTATCATTCTCATTGGATGTTCAACTGCGCCATCAAGTGGCCATCACCATTCACATGCAGTAAAAAAACAAACAAGCCATGTAGTTCAAAAGGTCTGTAGAATTTATTACAATTCCACGATCATAAACAGCAGTTACAGAAATATGTACAACTTTTTTTTTTTAAATACTGGTGACAGGTTTCAGGAAGTTTCCAGTTTTATCCTGGCCCCGCTGCTTCAAGTGCCGTGCTGTCCCAGGTAATTTTCATTTCCCTTCGACTGATGGATACAAACGTGTGTTTTGTATGACAGAGGCGTCAGAAGGGGATTCTGGGTATCGCAGTGCTTTTTAAGACCTTGTGATGGGGGTGTGGGAGGGAGGTGCTGCTGGGTAATAATGTCTCTAGCCAATAACACTGTTTACTCTGGCAATGCGACGTGGGAGAAGGGGGATGAATCACCTGGAGCAGCGACCTCACTGGATGCTGCTAACAGAGATGACTTCAACCAACAGTGTTCGTGCAGCCTGGATCATACCAATATATTCTCTACAGAGGTCTTGTGGAAAATCTGGGCTCTCAACAAGGAATTACGGGATGTCTGACCGTGATCAGAAACATCAGAATTATTATTCTTTTTATTTTACATAAGCGCTTAAATACAAATTGAGTTCCTATTTTGGTTGAGTTTATTCATTGCTTTGGGGCATGTGTAACCATTAGCTATCAGTGAATTTGGGGGGGGGGGGTTCTCCTCGGCTCTGACCAGGTCCTGTGGGCGGGGCTACTGCAGGGAGGTCATGAAGCTGTCCAGGTTGTACTCTGTTTCGTACTGCTGCTGGTCCCACAGCTCCCCCAGCCCGTCTAACACCGACTTCATGGAGTCCTTCCCAGAGGAGGAGGCCGTCTGCTCCCCCCTCTCACCCTGAAACACAAGGCACAGAGCATCAGTCCTGAAACTATTCTTCGATAACGCATAAAGTTCACAGTTAGGGCTTGAGTGGTGTATTTCTCATGGCCATTATTATAAAACAAAACACTTTAAGCAGTTTTTGTAACCCATGAAGGAAAGGAGCAGGGAGAAGAAAGTCTTATTTTACCTCAAAAATAAATAGTCTGTCAATTAAAGCTGCTAACAACTAATACTTAGAATAACATGAAACCAAAAACACAATCAAAAGTCAACATAACAATCTAATGCCAACTACAGAGATACACATCTGATTTAAGATAGTCCGTGCAAACTGATGCTTAAAGGAGACCTATCATGCTATATTTAAAGGATATAGTGTATGACCATACCTATATAAGGTATATTTATACATTTTATTTTTCAAAATACCAAACAGATCATTTTTTAGCCATGCCTCGTTTCGCTAATTTTCGCTCTATTCCAAGCCTGTCTTTTAAAATTCTGAGCAGCAGCTGACCACGCCCACCTGCAGAAGAGGGGGGGCATGAGCCGGCGAGAGTCACGTTACCATGTTTGCTGTGATTACGAGTGTGGAATAAACATGTCATCTCAGAGCAATGCATGTGTTCAAGCATATTATCAATTTGATCCAGAAACTGACCCTGAAGCAGCGGAGGTTTTGGTGGAGGTGCAAACATCTCGGTTGCAGCAGGACGTTTCTGAATGGTTAGTTGACAACATACTTGTCAACCCTCCCGATTTTCGCGGGAGACTCCCGATTTCATTGCCCTCTCCCGGTTTCCTCCCGGGGTCATATTTCTCCCGATTTCTGACAAAATCAGATTTACAGACGACTGTTTCCACTCGGACTTTAATACAGCTACACCATTGTTTGTTTTCCATGGTAACACGTCTCTTTAGTAGCGCGCGCGTCTGAGAGGGTGAGGCAGATATTCACAGAAAACAGAACAAGAATCGACAACTACTCTTATTCTCTGCTCACTCCTTTCCTGTAAAATACAGGTCCAGCCCACACATATGCTCCATCAAGGACGGTGCTACAGGCCGCAAGGCAGTGCACTTACAACTACAATA
>NW_011365782.1:0-1122 GCF_000735185.1 Notothenia coriiceps | reverse complement strand
TGTGCACCTGGTGCCCTGTGTTGTCTCCTCCCCCCTCACCTGTGTCCTGTTGGGTTGATTGGTCTGTGTGCATTTAGGCTCTGGGGTTTTTCTGTTAGGCTGGTAGTGTGGTGCAAAATCCCTGTGGTTGGTGACGGTGTGCACATGTTCAGCTGGATTGAGGCTGTGAATGATGTGTTTGATTTAATAAATGCCCACACCGGGTTATATTTTTGGACGTTCTGCCTCTGCCTCCGTGCTTGGTTGGGCCGCTCAATTGTCAGCGTCACAGGAACCTTCTTAACTTTGACCTCTTCTCTCTATCACATGTTTCACCTCTCTGTCTCTGTTGAATGAGTTTGGACATGTGGCCGGCTGCTGCTCGCTCTACATGTTGATACACCGGGATCAAGCGGTTATGGGCTCAGAACAGTTTCATAATACACACATGCACACAGAAGGATTCACACTTGTATTTCATGATCCGCAAAAGGATTCACACTTGTATTTCCGGATCCACACTTGTGTTTTTCAATGCACACACAAATGTGTTCCGTTTCATATACATGTAAATACAATCCAAATACAGAAAAAAAATGGTTAACATATGTATTTTTGATCCTCACATATTTGTTTACCGTTTAAAACCTCTGAACCTGCAAACCGCTTTCTGTGCATGGATCGCTGTGCATTCGTGTGTGGGTTTTTTGAGACTCCCCTGACGCTCGCCCGATTGGTACTTGTAATGTTTTCTATCTATAGCCAATCACATGAGCGCGCCCCCACGAGAGTATGATTTATTGCGTTTATGAGACTTCATATACTCATTTTGCGCAGACCGGTCAGCTCGCTAAAAAGAGGGCGGAGCTTCAGGTGATCATGCAGAGCTGTGTGTCTCCGTCAGACTCAGCAGCTGATCTGATCTCTCTCTCGCATCAGGTTATACTTCACTCGCGTTTATGTCCATATCGATCAGATCCAGCTCTCCTGATCGGCCTTTATAGAGAGCACCGATCAAACTATTTAGAGTGAATATCGGCCGATAATGTCTGGCGGGGCTCCCCCCGTTGACAGTTCACTGTCTAGCACTGGCTTCGTAGTGCACTGATCGATTAGGCTAAGCTAACCTATAGCTGCTCCCTC
>NW_011365781.1:0-5901 GCF_000735185.1 Notothenia coriiceps | reverse complement strand
GGGGGGGGGGGCCCCCACTTTGGGAACCACTGGTTTAGCATATTTAGCATTTGCTATTTAGCAATAAACACAGACTAGGCTACAGGCGAGGCTGATGGAAATTAGTTTAGCACGTTTTTGGTCATGAACTGAATTATGCAACAATTTCAAGTTATGATGTAATTTTCCAGCTAACAGGAAATATTCAGTTTGGTTAATTTGAGGGATGACACCTGGTTAGAGCCTTGACCAGAACGATATGCTTTTTGCAACAAATTGACGGGCTGGTTGGCAGATTGCTACAGTATGTAGCTGCTAGCTAGCTAGCAAAGTACCCACCAACACAGCCTTCATAATTTCCGTTCTGCAGGCAGAGACGACCGAAAGATAGTTTTTTGGTAACTTCATTAAAAGATAACTGTGTCAAATAAAGTCCCCGAATACATCATAGAGACAGATTAGATAGCTTTGCCAACAAAATGTTTTAAATAAGTGCTACCACGTCCACGAGCATTTCATGTACTGATCTTGAGATGTAGTGTTATTATGGGTGGTAACTGGTAGACAGTGGCTGGTTGAGGCGGCTATCTGGCTGCTGCTGTGGCCCACATCGGCAGCGCTGTGTGGGCTGTGATGTCAGATGATGGCTCTGGGCTCCTCTCCACCAGCAGCAGCACCACGCAGGGCTATTGACTGACCCAATTACAGCAGTCACATGAGGAAAAACACCCCACAGTTAGCTCATTAGTCTCTGGAGTCTCTCTGCTGCTCTCTCAGTCTCACTCTGCCTCCTGTCTCCTGCTGTTTCATAATGTACAGTCAATTACCAAGTCATGTTTAATTCATTTAGAACATTTTCCAGATTTGTTTATGAACGGTGGGAAAGGGTATTCATACGCTGGCATGTCGTTCAGACCAGCATGTTTGGAAGCTAGAAATATACATGTTAATTATGTGTGACAGATGGACCAAAAAGAAGATGCCCTCAGTATAATGTGATCAAACAACAACATTACAAATGGCTGCAATGTTTACAATGGAGCTGAATCTCCACCATTAAATACATTGGCTAAACCAAAATAGCATTGATCTATTACTATCAAACTATCTTACTTCACTAAAAGGAAAGCACCCTCTGACGGAAAGGGAAAGTGGTGACATTTTGCTGACACTTTACCAAATATTGATTGTTTTTTAGATATCTCAAATAGGTGTTGCTGCTGCCCCTGTCTATAGCTGTACATCACTTAGCATCCTGCTGGTACACCTTTACTTCTTGGCGATGACATTGGTGCTTCAAAAGTCATATAGTGGTGTTAATATGTGGAGATTATCCCGCTGCACATTATATGCGAAGTATTATAAACATGTGTTGGCCACAGAGCTTATTTTGTGCAATATTCTGAAATCCAATGGAAAAATACAATCTGCTTTTTGTCAAGGGAGCCGCTGCTAAAATATGTCACCTTCTGTTTCTCCAAATTGGGTGGGTGTGTGACAGGTGGGTGTGTGATGGCCATCGAACATACTTGATAAACTAACTTAGTATAAACCACCAATTCAAATAATCTCTTTAAAGACAACGTGGTACATTTAATGTAACAGTGTGGGAAAAACAAGAGGTCCAAAAGGGACCAACAGTTATAGCTGAAACAGTGAGTTCTTGAAAAAGTGACGGTAAATCTGCCTAAAGCGAGATTTATATTTGTTTAATTGTCACTCAGCGGCCAATAAACCCGTTAGCTAATGTAACAACTGGGGAGGAGGAGCTGTCAGTCTTCACTCTGTCATGACACACACACAATGTTTATTCACACAGCCACGTAAAACTATTATGCGTGTATTACAGACACTTCAGGAAACACTCCAAGCTGGTCTCTGTTGCAGGTAATATCACATGTGCTCAGGGAGAAAATTCTAGTGAATGTATATTAACGAATGCTAAAATAACTTACACCTTTTGTGTATATGCCACCGTTGCAGTAAAAGCCACTTCACCCCTTCACCATCAAACCATCAGCAGTGAGAAGCCCTTTCTATTACTCCCTGGGGAGGGTCTCCATAATCTATAGGCTTTCATCCTATGAATAGATTTTATTGGCAGCTAGCACCTAGAATTTTTGAACTATTAAAAATGAAATGTTTAAACTGTAGTTAAAATTCAAACTCCATGATACACTCCATGATGCACACTTACAATTAAGTGTCTGTAGTTTAGCATCTTTTTTGTAATGCTTTTTGTTATGGCAATGTGAAGCAATGCTGTTTACCATGACATATTTCCACCTAGAAAACAAACACAACACACTTGAACTTTGCCCCCTTTCTCCTCTAGATGGACACTTCCCTGCAGCCTAATGGACTCCCTCTTTAACATTCAAACACACACACACACACACACACACACACACACACACACACACACACACACACACACACACACACAATCATCCACATCCTTCCGCTTGCCAGAAAGGCCACTCTCAGCCGGTACAGGTCATTGGCCTCTGGGCAGGTTCAATATTTATGGGTCGCTGCAGCATTTTACTGTCTCAGCTTGACAAAAATGATCAGCATCTCAGGCACTCTTCCTGTCAATCTATCCGCTGTCAGTCCGCCCGGCAGGATGTCACTGTGATGAGCCACCAGGGTGTCACTGAGAGAGGGCCAATAAACTGCGCTTCCCCAGCCAAGGGTAAATCAGTCTTGATCCAGAACCAAATCTGCTCCAGCCTGACATCAGCAGGGGGGATAAATAGAACCAATGTAAAGCTCTATTACAGTTTTTGCTAGTTTGACCACAAGTTGAATATGTAATTGAAAAACACTGACAGTCTGATTAGTGGTGCAGGAATGAGTCCTAAAACTGTTAGTATGTGATCACTTCCTGTTCCCTCATCTTGAAGTCAATGATTTTTAAACTTGTTATTGATTAGATACCTGAAACATAATCTGTGGTTAACATAAATTTAAGATTTTAGCATTTATTTCTACAATATAAGATTCAAGTCAGCAAATATCTCGAATGTCTGAATCTTCCATAACAGCAGTTGCTAACAAGTGTATAAATAAGACTATTAAACGCTATCACGCCAAATATTAGCCGCCTTTTGTCAAGGGAGCCCCGATGCTAACAACAAAAATACGTCATGACTGCATCACTCTTTATGGGATCTATTGAGCTGTTATTTATTTGTTTTTTAAAGCGAGGTGTATCATCAGCCATTTCGGACATTTAACAGAATGAGCTGAAGAAGGCTTTGCCTCATTTTCAGATGGGAAGAACAGAGTTGGTAGCACTTCCAACTACCAGGAAGCTACCCATGGTGTAGTGCAGGTGTCAAGGGGTGAACTCTGAGGCATGAACTCAAATGCACAACTCAGACTCAGACTCGGGTGGTATTCAAAAATAAAGACTTTACTGGAATTTACACAGTAACAAAAACAAGAAACACAAAATCACTCTTCCGAGGAAAAACTAAATGCAATAATCGTAAGCATGAGAAAACGGGATACGACCATGGAGCAGGCTTGAACGTGGTCATGAATAAGATACGAACTGGCACTGGACAGGTGGGGACTAACACAATGTATACACAAGGTGAGGGGAACAGGTGGAAACAATCAGGGCGGGGAAACCAATCACGAACACAGGAGACACATAAGGAGCTTACAAAACTAATATAAAGAATAAACTTTCATGATAATTTTCAACTTAGACCTCTGTTGCTGCTCAAAGCGCAACCAATGAGATAACATTGGACCCTATATTCCAATCTTATGGTGACAACAAATGTCAGCTTTGAAGAAGTAGGCCACAAAACATGTCATTGCTTGGGCTGACCCACATCAGTCCACTAAAGGGCTTGTCGTTACCTCTGGCACAATCAGACATATGTGAGTCTGAGGACATTAAGAGGAGGACCCCACAGAGAAATGAAACATTTTAAATCTTTATCTTTTGCTTGCCCTGTTTGTTATTCTGTCATGTGACTTGTTGCAGTGGAAATATGAGTGATAGTAAAAGCAGAGTGTTAAGTAAAAGTACTAATACCACAGTCTAAACATACTCCATTACAAGTAAAGTCCTGAGTTGAAAATGTCACTTAAGTCAAAGTACAGAAGTATTCAAGTACCAAATGTGAAAGTACTAATTTAGCAGAAGCAGAATGTCTCTTATAAATGCGTTGAACTATTATAGAATATTATATTATTCTGTTTTTATCATTAGGAAATACATATAAAAGTGTTTTGATGTTGTAATTCGTCAATATGGAGCACATTTAGGAAAATACTGAGTAAAAGAGATAATGCACTAAGTATATATCATATAAACACATAGTTATGTGAAAAGAAACTACAAATGTCAAATACATGTTGTGCAGTAAAAGTACAACATTTCCCTCTGAAATGTACTGACGTAGAAGTACAAAGTAGCAGAAAATAGAAATACTCAAATAAAGTTAAAGGAGCCCAAAATTAGACCTAAATACATTGCTTGAGTAAATGTACTCAGTTGCATTCCACCACTGGCGAGGCCTAACCCTCCCACGATATTTTAATACTTATTCTTGAGCGAGACTTGGATCGTCACAATAACACATCTAATTAAGCAAATATCTCAGGAACAATATTTGCTTCGTACAGGAGTACACATGGCAGCTCTTATTAAAGTCTCTGTTTGGATATGAAGGTAATTCACTCACTGGTATTGGACAAATCCCAATTTCAGTACAATCTCACAAACTGCCAAACAATGGCTGGATCATTTCTGATTTCAGACATAGGGCCATAGTAAACCTGTGGTGTGTCTTCTGCAGAGGTGGGTAGTACTGAAGTACAAATACTTTGTGATTGTACTTAGTAGATTTTTCTGGTGTCAGTACTTTCCTCCACTGTTATTTTTCTGACAAGTTTTTACTCCTAACACTTTTAACATAAATAACTGTGCCTTCTACTTCTTACATTTTCAAAACAGGCTAATGTTAGGGAAGAAGAAGAGGCAGAGACAGGCCAAGTTATCGTATAACTCTCCTAATTTCTGTATTTTTAAACCCCCATAATATTTTGTGTGTTGTTCCAAGGAAGAGGTAGAGTCACCCTGCAATCTACAATGTAGATTGTAGGGTGACTGTAGCCTAGGCGATGGCAAATATTTAGTTTTTCCCCATTTAAGTGAGGTGCTGCTTGACTCTTTAAAACAGTTTGTAGATAGTGTTACTTTTTACTTAACCTATCATGCAAAATGCACTTTATGATGTCTTTTATACATAAATATGTGTCACGGGTGTGTCGGGGAACTCACGCAGCGTCAGAAAATAAAACCCTCTCTCTTTTCCTCCGTACCCAAATCTCTAAAAATGGGGGTACAACGGAGCTGATCCAGATTTGCGTCCGATATGACGTAATATCTGAAATGTGGACCCACGGCCCTATCATAAAGTTGCTATCAGAAACAACGCCCGACTGTTTTGGACGTAATATGGTCGGTGTTTACATTAGCATCGCTAACACTCAGAGCTAACCTGTACTGGAGAGCATGGGTGTGATATGGCGTTTCATCACGGCAGTATTTAGTTTAGACCAGGGGTTTTCAAAGTGTGGGAAGGTGAGCCTCCCCTCAGAGAACATAAGAACAGCCACGCCCCCCCTCCCAATTATTATTGCTATTATTATTATTATTATTATTATTATTATTAATCGTTGTTGTTGCTATAATGCAGGGGTATTATTATCCAGTAGAATGCCCTTACCTACTGGCCTAGTTAAATCAAAGTGGTTACTTTTTTTTGGCTGGGCAGTGTAGTTTTACACACCATCTTATTTGACTTTCTTAGGACTTAAAACTGTTTTTTGGGGGCAGACCCCCACAAAGAAAAAATTATATTTACACACGTACAGTAAGGTCATCATCTTAACAGT
>NW_011365780.1:0-1796 GCF_000735185.1 Notothenia coriiceps | reverse complement strand
TACAGTCGGGAGGAAGAAGTTCAGAAAACGGTACATACTCGCCAGTGTGGACCCAGGTCTCCGTCAGGAACATCAAATCCAGATCACGAGAGGTGAAGAAGTCGTTTAACAGGAACGTCTTGTTTGCTATTGACCTAGCGTTTAGCAAAGCCATGCAGAGTTTTCTCTCCGGAGGTGCCGAAGGTGTAGTGCGTCTTAGCGGACGAAGATATGCGTGTTGGACGCCGCGCGGACTGGGAGTAGTCAGGCAGGCAGGAGGAGCTGCCAGCGGGCCCAGCAGAGGCTACAGCTCCAGAAAGACAGGGCGAATCCATCGATGGCGTGCAGCGGGAGGGCCATGACATCTGATGCGTGGATAAGTCCCAGAAGAAGCCGTCAGGTGTGCTTTTTGATGGACACGCGCACCACCACGCTTTCCCCGTCGTCTAAAGCAGGGGTCCCCAACCCCCGGTCTGCGGACCGGTACCGGGCCGCGGAGGTGTTACTGCCGGGCTGCGAAATAGCTGTGAGTTTATCGTAATATTTGCAGAATTATAAATATATACACATTTTTTTTTTGTAATTTTTGTAATTCTGTAATTTTTTACATTACATCTGCATCTGTTGTTGTGTCCAATTCTCATGAAATATTTAGACGATAATAAACCCCTAATTAATCCACAAATCAATCTCCCATTCATTTCCACTGTAGCATTTAAAGTACTTCCTGCCATAAAGACCTACCTCTGCAGTGCATTAGTTATTTTTGCACAAAAAAAAACTTTGAATGGAGTTGGCCACTTTCCATCATCCAGAACCGACCTTGGTCACCTACAATAGTCTTTTTATAAAACTTAGAGAGAAAGCTTGACCGAGGTTCTGCCGATTTGGTTGCCTTCAGAGAAAAGCGAGCGAATCAGGTGAAAGAGAAATGGTATCATTTAGCAGGCCACTTGAACAACTTTTAGCTGGTCTTTCAGGGACTATTGGCAGCTTTGGGAGCTCTTCAATTGAAAAAGGAGAAAAGAAAAGGAGGGGAGGAATGTGAAAAAGAGACAGACAGCTGGCACCTTAATGCAGAGAGAATGGAAGCCTCAAGTGAGAATTATTCTAAAAAAGCGAGCAAGGGATAAAACACAATGACAGACAGTGTTAATGGCATGCTATGTTTACTGACACATAATGGGTTGATTGTTAGCTGTACTCAAACGATGACAACTATTTGCTGCTAATACCACAGTAACATGACACATATCAATGTTCTTCAGAAGCGTCTGATTAAAAGTCAGTGCATACAGCACATTTACCTAATTACATTAAACTGAGGTCTTAATAACAACAGCGTTCATTTTTATACCCACTGTTTCTACCTCTTCCAGCTCTCTGGCTTTACAACATTACAAGATCATTTAAATAACACCAACTTTTGCATTTACGCAAACGGAAAAATCTGTTAGTTAAAGGTTTACATAGATTCAGCCCCTCAGAGGTGGAAAATTACGAGTCAATTAAATGTCTGCAGGTTCAATACAAACTTTAGGGCTGCACCATAGCGGTATTCACACATCCCTAACCCTCAGCAGTAACTCAACTTGAAACCAAAGCCAGCATAAGCGAACCCACGCAGAACCGAAAAATATTGAACTAAACCCGACCAACCCCAGGAGACAGAATCTTTAGGACACCGGTTTCACATGCAATGTTAAAGGTCCCCTATTATGCTGTTTTTCATCAATAAATCACAGGTCTCAGATATATACAGAGCCTGTCTCTGATTGGCTGAAACACCAAACAGATCATTGCATTATCCCATAATC
>NW_011365779.1:0-6091 GCF_000735185.1 Notothenia coriiceps | reverse complement strand
GGATTTTTCGCTTAGCCGGTCTAACTTCAGGGAAACTCCGGTTTTGCGGTCTTATGAAGCTGGTTCCCTTTTTAGCGGGCTAGATCTCCATGGTAACTTATGCTGAGCGGCTAACCTGCCCCGGAGCAGGTTAGGTTGCAGGCTAAGAGATCAACTCAGTGAAAGCACCGCCTGCTGACTGTGTGAACGTGAACATTAATAGAATATCACCTCCCATCTTCAGAGGAGCAATCTGACTATTATAACATTAGCGTTAAGAAAGCTTACTTAAATATCTGCCACAACATAAGTAACCGGATCAAAGTAACATTACGTACAGTCCGCGGCATATCACATCATAATGTATCATATATTTTCTTATCTGAGTCAGCTTCTTGAGCCGTATCTGGCCGTGCAACACTTACAGTGTCACATACTGTATGCAGAACTATTATTTTAAGCAACACATTAAGTTGACGAAACACTCGAGTCAAATGTAATTAAAGTCAGATCCACTCGTGTCTTAGCAGATATATCATAAACCTGTTAATGTACGCATTCAAACACTTTTTATTTTACCAGCTGTATTCACCTTGCAGGTGCAACTATGTGGCTTTTATCCTGGATAAAGTGTTTAAGTCATGGATGTTTAAAGTTTAACGTCTTCATATTTGTCTAATTATAGTTGACTTTTCATTCAGGAAGTATGACGCGCTGCGCTGTCAGTGCGCTTGTCCATGTTTGTGATTGGTCGAATGCTCCAAATACCACCCCTTTCATGTGAACGCGTGCCTATCTAGATAGGGCAAAGCTGGCTTGAGTTAACGAGTTGATAAACAGCATTGTAGGACAGTTTAGCGAGAGCGCGTTTGTTTTGGATTAGTTAAGCCGGGTAACTCAAACATACCCAGGTTAGGTTGAACCGGCTTTGTAGTACAGGCCTCAGGTGCTTTTTGCCATGGTTTAATTAAAGCTTTTTTTTTCAAATCAATTTTTAAAACTAAACTTGTATAGTGTGGAAAATAAATATAGATCATATGAGATCAAAATAAAACAATTGCATGGAGAGCCTTTGGAATTATATCTACCAATTGACATGATGACATGGTGACATCAGAGCTTTGAGAGGTGAACTGGCACTCTCCAGCTTCAAGTCCACACTCTGTGTTTTGTCAGATGGAGACTTGAACCGGCGACCATTTGGTTCCCAAGCCAAGTCCCTACAGACTGAGCACTGGTGCCCCAAGACAATACACAATAATAAACATTTCAAAAATAAAACAGGGAACAAAACTCTAAATCATAACAAAGTCCTTGTACTAAGAATAAAAGAAAGAAGTAGTAAAGTTGGAAATCAGGGGACAGTATAAAGAGTGAGTACAAAGGGGTGGAGGTCAGGGGTTATGAATAGTACACAAAACTGAGTTTTCCTACAGCAGACCAGAAATGATGTCCTGTGTGAAACAAACAATGTGTTGTAATTTTCATGTGCTCAAGTTTCACATTTTGTATTTAAGTGAAACTTTCACTTCTAGAACAATAGGTGCAGTTTGGCACATTAAATTAGGATGGTACCGGAACAGTAGAGTACCCCTTTATTTCAAAACTGTATATTATACCTGGTTCAAGGTGTGTCTGCACTTGTATTTATCAAATGTGAATGAAGAATGGACCATTACATTTTCTTTGTTGTATTTGATTCTTTCTAGAAGTTCAGAAAGCATCACTATCTGCAGAGTGAAAGACCAAGAGGAGAGTTTGGGTTGCATATTAAACACAGAGAGAGGAGAAGGGGAGGAGGGTCACACCTGATGGTACTGGATGGTACAAGGACACAACTCACACAAAGTACCTCTTTGCTAAAGTGATAACAGAATGTTTTAGGTTCAGCAAAAGATGAAGATCAGACTGTGCTGTGACGGAAAATAATAACTTAATCTTCTTAACAATCGACTTTTTCCAACTTAGAAAATACGTGAAAGCCAGTAATTAGAGATACACATTAGCAAGTAGGAATCACAAAGTGATATTATTAAAGGAAGTCAGTGAGTAAAATACTTTTCTGTTACAAAAGAAGAAAACATTAATTTACACAATATTATTGTAAGGCAAAATATTTTTCCATCATTTTTCAGAATGATGTTGCTTTTTCATAAAAATAAAAAGTTTATACAGTTGTACCATACAAAGAAGAGAGCTGCAAATAAAGAAATCTAGCTTTGATGTGGCTCAAGTGTCAGCCGCTGTTGCTTTCTGTGATTGTGGAGAACTATGCTGACATTAGTGCATTTCTGCTGCTCTGAGACTGAACGGCCCCCCCTGTTGGAATGTTCCCAGCCAGAGTGGGTTGAGATTAAGAACTCAGTAGGTGCTTTACAGATGAAAAAATATCCCACTGCAGACTGAGCGGTGTGACTGATACCTCATACACACCAATGGTGTTTCAGGGCCGGTTCGGAGCTGGAGCTTGAAAAGCACCAGGTTTTCCTCTTCACACCGCAGCGGAGCAGCCTCCGAATCCGGTTCATTTCGATCCGGTTCATTTCNGGTGTTTCAGGGCCGGTTCGGAGCTGGAGCTTGAAAAGCACCAGGTTTTCCTCTTCACACCTCAGCGGAGCAGCCTCTCAGCTCCGGAATCCGGTTCGTTTCAAGCACCAACAAATTGTCCGGCTAGAGCAAAAGCACTGCATACGTCACGCTTACGTCGAGGCAGGGGCAGAGACAGGATCAACTCCTGAACAACAACAAAAAGCCGGCGTTTTATCCAGTTTTACAAAACGATGGAGAAACTTAACAAGCAGCAGTGGTCCACTGAAGAGACCAGCTACTTACTGGGAATCTGGTCTTCCGAAGAGGTACAGAGGAAGCTGGAGCACAATAGGCCATTGTTGTTGTTGTCGGTGTGAGCTGTGAGAGGTTTCCGCGCAGTTTGGCTTTATGAAGCAGGCACGCAAACGGTTACGTCATGACGCAAACGATGACGCAATGACGCAGCACCAGTAGGACTCTGGGCGGTGTGAAAAGAGCCGGAGCTAAACCGAAGAACCGGTTCTGAACCTGAAAAGCTCTAGCACAGAGCTTGAACCAGAGTTGCGTTGGTGTGAATGAGGTATATGCCTCCGTTCTTTGGGCCTCTGGGGCATAAATAGTCCTGGATGGTCTGTTTGGTAATTTGTAGTGTCAGCCCTCGTCTTTCATCTTCATCAGAATTTGAGACAACTTATTCATTCTTCCTCAAGTTTGTCAGTTTTTAGCAATTCCAGTCCTGAACTATGTAGCATCAGAATAGTTAAGGAAAATCACACAAACTCTTTGGTTTGGTTTAGTCAATGCAAGTTAGGACCTAATGGCGCATTTCCACTGCAGGGCCTTGCATGGCTTAGTAAGGTATAGTTAGGCCTTGGCAGGCCAGGCTCATTTTATGCTACGTTTCCATTACAGTTTAGGAACTGGGGTAGTAACTAGTAACGCAGTGTAGGGGGAGCCGTGATGTCATCTTCAATGCGAAACACAAAACCAACATCAGCCGTTAGCTGTTGAGCTCACAGCTCCTCATACCTGTTCAGAAACGAGACAAAAGTTAAACAAGTACAAACCACAGACTGTCTGTATCATGGCGAATACAGTCAGTCGCTGGTTTATCTATGTCTGCATAGGCCGTTGTTGTGAGTGTAGACGGTCGGAGCATATACAACGTTAGCTTAGCCGATCTCCATTCAGAAAACACGCATTTTAAAAGGTTTTTCGCCTGCCGTCTCTCTGCAGACTTGTCAAAGCATTAATTCATGGTTTTTACTAACCGGTATCAGTATGTTGTTACTTCGGCATCATTTTTTAAATGGGTATTACAATTAAATCATATTTATCATCATAAAATATGTTCATTTTGTTGTAGTTGTAGCCCCCTTGCCAGCGATTCCCTCACTAGTTTAGCATATTCAGCCCGGTTGTTGGCCCGGAAAGAACCTGGATTTTGGAGAGCCAGAAAAACTGTGAAACAGTAGCCGTTAGCCAGAACTAACCCTAGTGGAAACGCAACAAAAAACGGTCCGGGTTTGGCACGGCACGCTTAAACCGTGCTACGCGCAGCAGTGGAAATGCACCATCAGATAACCTTCAGGTAAGAATCTATCTTGAACTGATTTTCAATCCTAAAGATCTTGGAATATAAATATGGCTTATTGATAAGGAATGCTGCCTTTTTAAAGAGTGATCTGATATCAAGGAATATGAAGTATGACAATAGGAGGGCGAACCAGCAGAACAGAGGGCGAAGAAGTCAAATTAAATCATTTTAAATACCCAAGTGAAATGTTGTCTTCTCACGATGATATTGTTTTCCTGCTCCACTTCTTAGATCCACAATGCTATGTCATATTGGAAGTAAATGAGACTTGTTTCATTAATGTCTCCTAGTATCTCGCTAAACGTTCTTTCTAGCATAAGATTAGGAGGGCTGGAAATCCACCACGCTCCTTATTTTCTCCTGCTCATGCCACTCTTAAGTCTTGTTTGATCTTAATAATAATAAACCTTTGTCCATTTAGGGACTTCAACCCTGAACAACTTCTGTGCCTAAAAATCTGACTGGCTCAGACCCTTTTGGGTCTTCAGTCTTTTGGTCCACGCCTGGTTTCTATTAAAACATTTAGTTGTTCAGGCTCTCTCCTAAAAAAAACCCACCATGTTCCATCGCTGACCAAAAACTACAGGCCCATATCTAACGTGCCTTTAATCTAATAGAGGTGGGAGAAGTACTCAGATTGTACTTGAGTAAAAGTAGCAGTACCAGAGTGTAGGAATACTCTGTTACTAGTAAACAACGCTGTGTTCTGATGTGGGTTTATGCTCCATTTTTTTACTTCTAGATATTTGGCAGTCTTTGAGAGTGTAGATCACAGCGTGCTGACTGAAGGCTCAGACTACAGGAGTTTCAACATCCTCACTGATTTTAAACATTGGGTTGGATCACACACTTTAGAACAACTTCAAACTTGATCTTCTCTCTAATATGAAGAAAACCCACACCAGCTGTTGGAGACATTTTCAATAAGGATGAAACAGTTTGTGTTACAGTATGATTTATGAAAAATATTATTTAGAACTGTTAAGATACTTTTGTATAATTTTGAGAAAAGATAAAAGTTTGCTCTTTGGTCAAAAGTGGAAAGCCTACAGTTTTCCGTATACTTTTTACAAAGTATGTCGGATTACTTGACGCATTATAAGAAACATTATCTCAAAAGTAGCCTAAGCAGATGATGTTATAATTCAATTTTTGTTATTGTTTGTCAAATCACACTAAAGGATATTATCAAGATTAAGAAAAGTCCCATAAAGAATACAGTTTACTTACTTGTATTCTATTGCTTTGCGGTGACTCAAGGGGCTTAAAGAGCCTGTGACACGAACCCAACAACTGTTGTGCAATTAAATAGTGGGCTACTAGTTAGACCCTCCAGAAAAACGCGATTCTGCGATCGCAGAATTTACCGCATAATCAGCAAAATGGCGCAGATTTTGAAAAGGCCGCATAATCCCCGCATTTTTCCACAAAGTTGAGGAAAAAAAAGTTAACTCGACGTGACGTCATCAGCTCGCGCATCACAGAATGTAAACAACACTGTATAGAGTGAACGTGTGGAGCTCACACGATAGAGAAAACACCAAGATGAAAAAATCTAATCCATCTCATTTACCGACGAACATTTCTACTAAAGACCGGGCAAAAAGTGGTGGGAAACTATTCTGCACCCCGTGCAACTGTGTGTTGGAGCATAAGTGAAAATCGACGGTGACGACCCACTTTGATTCATTCAAACATTCGAAAATGCTTTCTGCTGCTGCGGACAAGAAAGCCAAACAACTCACATTCACCGAGGCATCAACCTCCAAATCCCTTTCGAGGGCTACAAGAAACGAAGTGAGTAGCCTACAAGATTGAAGCTGTCAGATAACGAACGAGTAAATAAAAACAGAATGAGGCGGGGAAGTGTGTGTGTGTGTGTGCGTGTGTGTGTGTGTGTGTGTGTGGGGGGGGTGGGTGTGTGTGTGTGTGAGATTAAAAAAGCCCAATTGCTTTTACAATAAATAAACATTGAATGTGTTTAAT
>NW_011365778.1:0-12611 GCF_000735185.1 Notothenia coriiceps | reverse complement strand
CACACACACACACACACACACACACACACACACACACACACACACACACAGTCAAAAAGCCTAAGGAGACCTAACCAGGAAATATAGGTCAGGTTATTGCATTTGTATCTATTGTCAGAGCTTCATAACCCTTGCTATAATGTGACACTAATTCCCATTTAGAATCACAACATTTCCTCATTCTACAACACCCAGTCGCACCAGTTTTCTTGACGCACCTGCAGCCAGAATTTGACAGGAGCAGATTAAACCCACAAACAATCAGCTGTAGTCCCATTGTGGTGTTAAACCACTCATCCTCATTCCAGAGGTGTAGAGATTTCACTGCCCTGCCCTAAGAGCCCTAACAGCATTCCACTGTAAAGCCTAAACATTTGAAGTATTTCCCCTTATGTGCAACAGCCACCTCCCTATTGACACTTTTCACGTTCTAGGTCAAGTCCATGTCTATCAGTGTTTGGGGAGATAATAATCCCCAGGCCGGCATTGCTTTGGTTTCTTGTGTTTTGTTTGGTGCCTGCTCAGTTAAATATAAACTCTGGAACTGATTGTGTGCCCCCCAGCCCCCAGCTCACCGTGACAAAGTCACCCTGCACACAAACTATCAGACCTACTCCGAACATGTGATCGTGCAATTGGCTATGCAAGGCTGCAGGACACAGAAAATGTATTCTGCTCTATTTGCAAAAGACTGTGTGGAAGAGTTTGTGTGTGTGTGGGGCAAGGAAACAGAAGGAATGAGGGTGTCTTGAATAGCAACACATTGGTAATACTCAGAAATGGATGGAGGTATCAGTGAAGCATTGCAGTGTGGATGGTAGATTGAGAATGTGTGTCAGTTTGTTTGTGTGCGTGTGTGTGTGTGTGTGTGTCAATGTTGTTGGACAAAGGGCAAGGATTGAGAGGGTTAGTGAAGAATGCATTCTGCTGATCAGTGCTATTGATAGTTGGCCATAGTGTGACAAACAAAAGAAACATTAACCTCAATACTAAAGCACTGAGTGGCTGATAATCGGCCATACAATGTGGCAAAACATCAGAACCCCCCTGCAACAACAACCTGATCTACGTCATGTGTTTAACAGCTCACACAAATCATAAATTGTGCTCAGTGTTGCTGTTTTGTACTGGAAACAGTTTCCAGCAGAAGGCTCAGAGTGATGTCACCAGCAAGCAGGTTTATTCCAGTAATAACGAGTACCAGGAAATGTTTGCCTTTACACTGTATCAGGGTGCACTGGCGCCTTTACAGACAGGGACAACACTGGGTTGACCTGACAGGCCTCTTGCCCCGCTGCCTCCAGTGCACAGGAAGGACAGCTTCCTGTTTTTCTGCCCCATCAGTTTACAGTTTGGAGGACCAAAGTACAACACAGGACTGACACAGGGGTACTATCAGCAGCACCCGGCACACGTCAGGCATACAGGGCACCCATCTATGTTGTCCCACCCACACCCACACACACGCACACACACACACACACATACACCACCCTGATAAAGATGGGCTATTTAAGTCAATCATTATCCACAGTGATCATAATCAGCTTTGACTTGAGCCAGATCAGTAAACACACCGTGGTCAAATAATAAGAATGCAAAATGACCTAGATCCAGGTCGCTTATCATGTGGTGTGTTTGATATGTTGATCAGAGTCTGACACAAAGTCTGATGCATGCAGCCTTATATTGTGATTTAAGTTTGCTTGAAGTGATTGAATGGACTAACCATGATTCAAATCGAGGAAAATTATGTCAAAAGTTGAATAGTTTGCTTTGATTGCCAGTAGGGAATCCTATAATGAAGGACTTTTATTTCTCTTTTCACACTAAAGTCCTTAGATTAAAAGACAAAGAGAGAACATCTTGAGCATGAACATCACTGAGCTCCAGAACCAAAGAGGTAAGACTGTGTGCATGTGTGTGTGCGTGTGCGTGTGTGTGTGTGTGTGTGTGTGTGTGTGTGTGTGTGTGTGTGTGTGTGTGTGTGTGTGTGTGTGTGTGTGTGTGTGTGTGTGAGAGAGAGAGAAAGAGCGAGAGAGGCGCCACCACATCCACCCATTGTCCAGCTTCCTCCAGGATCAGAACCAGGTCTTCCTCGGGACACGGGACAAGGCAGTCAGTTGCCTTAATAAAAAGAGACCATAAAAACAGACCACACACACACACAACTAAAATATTACTCAGTGTGCACAGTCAGAGCTGACACTGCAATATTTCTTCTTTTCTGGTTTCAGGTCCAGTTTATTTGCCTGTTGTGTTATCTGTATGTGTACAAATCTTCTAATTTCCCGGGTCATTTACTTTTGTTGCATTTGAAGGACTTCAGTAAATGTGATCGGTTGTTATGTGGTTTTGATTCGACACATGACTAAGACTGAAACATGACTAAGACTGAAACAGCAGATGGGCGTTCCACAATCAAATGGAGATCATTCAACAGTGATACTAAACACTGAGTCTGAATTCTATAAATAGCCTATGGTCACAATGCATTTGCTATGAATCATACACAGTTAAATTGTTAAGAACAGGTATTTCCTTTACAGGCCAGTTACTATAATATCATCAGCGTTATTCTACAGGCAAACACGGCATAGTAAATCAGTCAACAGATTTACAATTAACCTCCCCCCTCAACAATAGCTCCACCGTCAATAATCCAATTAACTGATTTGCTTACGTTGACTTTCCAGAAGAGGGCGGTGTCATGACAGTTTTAGCAACAAGCTAAACCTGGCGGTGTAGGAAAAACAACAAGCAATCCTCAGTTTCACAAAAGCTGTCCAGAATATTCAATTATATTTGCGCAATAATTTTTCCATTTCAATTGAAATGTTCCCAATGATACGTAATGTTCTGCCAAGTTTTAAATGCGACTGGCTTGACTGATTATTAAATAAATAATTGATGCTTCAGAGAATCTCGATCTTCACCTCGTGCAGAAATGAAATCATATGGAGACTGATGACTTTTTAACACTTTGCTGTGTGATGTAGGCTAAACTGTCCCTAAAGAGTCCACAGCAGCCCAGAGTGACGTCGTTCAACCCAGGATAATAAAGAGAGAGCAGTCAAGTGACCAACAGGAAGTCAGAGGAACACCGGAAATAAATCAGATGCACTTTCACAATAAAATCATTCAAATGTATGAATTGCTACTATGTCTCCAGTCCAGATCCAAGTGACATTAAGCAGAGGTGGGAAGTAACTGAGTACATTTACTCAAGATAATTGTACTTTACTTGAGTATTTCCATGTTATGCTACTTTGTACTTCTACTCCACTACAATTCAAATGTACATATTGTAATATTGTACTTTTACTCCACTACATTTATTTTGTACCTTTAGTTACTTTGCAGATTTGCATTAATGATGTGAAATATAATCAACACTTCAATCAGACTTGGAGTAAATTCCCAAGCTACCCTGAGGTATACAAAGTCATTAAAACTAGCTGCACCTTTACCAGCTTTGATAACACTTTAATGATCAATAATTATAATCAAAACGTATAATTATTATTCCGAAAAATAAAAATCTGCATCGAGAGTGCTTTTACTTTGGGTACTTTAAGTATGCTTATAATTTTCTACTTTTACTTGAGAAACCTTTTGATTACAGGACTTTTACTTGTAACTGAGTATGCCTGGACTCTGGTACTTTTACTTTTACTCAATTACAAGAGTACTTCTCCCACCTCTGACATTAAGTTATTAAATTACATCACATGTCATTTGTTAGACGCTTTGACTCAAAGTGACTCACTCAATACTGTGGGCTAATTATGCAATGAACACGTGTGGTTTTATTCCTCCACAATAATGTTGCCTTCCTCTGTATTCCCATGCGGGTAAATGCTTTTCTTAAGTTAGTCTTAAAATATCTACCTAATTTGATGTTTAAGACATTTTGAAATTAAGGTTTTTTAAAGGGTAAGGTTTTGATCATTTGGTTGACCCCCGATGCTTCATTACTCGTGAAACTGATCATTAAAAGATACATTCAAACAAATTGAATACATGTGTAGATAAGGAAAGCTCTTTAAGCCCTTTACGGCTATTCAAATAGTTATCATGGGCTTCTCAAATCACGTGTTCTAATTGGTTGTTTTCTGGATTTTCAAAATAATGGGCCAATTACCCAACAATACCGAACACTTAACACATTAAAGGAATTTAATTTGACTAGTAGTAAGTACAATCTGATCGAATAGACATAGAACAAGTCTATCAATGTTTCTTCTGTCAGTCAAGAAACTCCCTGATGAGTTTTATTTTGAAAGTGCAGACCGGAAGCTGCCCTCTGAGTGTGAGTGCAGAGTGAGAGGCGCGCGCGGTGACAGCAGTGCAGCGCGGCGGAGCTGGAAACAGCCAGGAGCGAAAATGTGAAGGTGGAATCCGACTGAGCAGCATTGTGTTTTAACTGGCGTCTGTTTGTCTTTAAAAACAAAACACACAGGCGACACTTACACACAGAAACAACAGGAGCCTCATTTTGGATTTTAAAAGCAGTGGAAATATCCTCGCGTTATTTTTCTTTTCTTATTATCTATCTGTCCACCTTGTCAGAAATTACACTGGAAGCAGTGTTGTGAGAGTGAGAGAGCATCATCATTTACGTTCACTTTGATGTTCATTTTTAATTACACATTTTGGAAGGAGTGAACTGCTCCGAGAAGATTCCCTCTTGCTTTATGGGATTATCATCGACGGAGACGATTTGTTTGAGATAAGAACAACATTGGGCATCATGAGTTCCAGTGGTAAGTCCATTCCTGCGCGCTTCATCTCTCCACTCTCAGCGCATGGACCAGCAACGTGTGAAACTAACATTGAACAATAATTGCCTATATTTCCACGACTCTAAAGAAAGTGGCAATTTAAAATGTTGAAATCAATTTCTAGCCATGTGATTCAATTTCACCTCATTAAAGCATAATATTCGAATGAATGGCCATACTTAGTACTTAGAATATAATACTACTAATAATAATATTTATAATATAAAATTGGTGTGAATTGTGCTTCTGTTTATAGTGTGTGTATCAAGCCCCATGATAAAGACTTGGGGCTGGTTTAGAGTGGATATAGGGAGCTAAATATTTCTGGAGGTCAAAGTAGAATTTGCCCAGAGTTCATTCATAGAAGAGCATTTTTGGGATTCTTCATCTACCTAACAGCTGTTGCTCGGTCCCTCCCAATGTCTTCTCCCCTCCACTTTCATCTTCTTCCCTTCCTCTTCACCACCAGCAGTACATTTGACCTCTCTAGCAGGGACCACCCAGTCTACAGCTGTCCCCTCATAAAAGTCCACCTGTCTTCTAACACATTCGCTGCTCGAGGAAAAACACCTAGATTCCTGGGGCTTTCTGATGTGGATCTCATGGTTCACTGTGATTCAGCGCATGCCAAATAAGCCTGACATCCTGTCATACTTACCCTAAACCGGCCCGGGGCCTGCCATGATGCTGACCTGACCTTGCATCAGCTGACTGTGACCCTTATCCTCTGTTTGCTGAATCAGGGCTTTCCCCTGTAGGCCTATGATGGTCAGCTGTGTGAGCATGTGCTTTTGGGGATCCACTTTATTGTTTACAAGTCATCATTGGATTCACGAGGCTTGTAAGACGTTTTAAAGAGTCCCGTTGATGACAGTTATGGCAGTTGTATTTGAGGTGCACCCGTGCTTGGTTAACTTCTTGTGTCATGTGCTTCCTGTCCTCCCTCTCCTGTCTTCAGTGTCTTCAGGATGAGCGAGGTATCACTGCATAATTCATAATCTAGTCTGTCATTGTGTGCCACTCCATTATTTATCCAGTGCTCTTAACCCTGTGGTACAGAGTCTTGCCTTGACTGCCAGTCCCCGTGCCGTGCGTGACCCACGAGTGGTGATGCAGCTCCTCGCTTAACCTCCTATAGAAAATGTGTAAAATTATTTTGTTAAGCTTCAAAATGCATTCTCTCAGCTGACACAGGAGGGGGAGGAGCGCAGGCAGGCGGCATGTGGAGAGCTGTCACAAGTTCTCCTGATTTAAAAGCATGTGCCTAAACAGGAAATGCAAACACACACATCAGCAACATGTCAGCCTGTATGTGAGTTTGTGGGCTGTGTATGTCTGCATTGAGCTGTGTGACGGCATTGTCACAGTAGGCAGAGGATGGGGTGACAAGTGTCTGACTTCAGGCATGAAAACACAGCAGGCGTCAGAGCTGAGGAAAGACCCTCTCCTCTCCTTTCTCTCCTCTCCTCTCCTCTGCTCTCCTATCCTCTCCTTGACTCCCACCCCTCCAGTCAGTCAAACATATGCTCCCCTCCTCTCTCAACACAGTTTTCAGACATGAACGGGCCTGTTAGGCTGTTCTGTGTGCGGCGTTTTCCGCTGCATTGGGCGTGATAGCCCAGAGGCCATCTACACACGCGGAGTAATTACACACAGCTCTGACTGTCTGTCTTCATCTTCATGGCCTTCTATCTATCATGGTCACTGGGTTTTGTGTGAATGTTTGTGTGTTTGTGTGTGTGTCGGGTCAGACCCCTATTTTCTGCCTGGCTGGCACTCCAGGAAGGACTGTGGGTGTAGAAGGTGGGAATGACCTTGGTTTTTTATACTCAATAAGAAATGTTCCCACAGAGTAATGACCAGTTTCTGAATGCAGTGTATGTACAGTAGTGTGTGTCAGGGGAGCGATAAAAGTAAAACACATGTTGATCAATACAGTGATCATTGAGCTCAGGGACCTGAGGCAGTCTGCAGAGCCGTACATCACAGACTGCACTGACACCTCCCTCCCTCCTTCCCTCCCTTCCTCTCTATACAGAGTTAAAATACTTCAAAAAGGCATTCCCATTTGGGTGTCTTGACTTCCAAAAGCGCGTCTGCGTCTCATGCAACCTAATGATTAAGACATATGGTTTGAATGCTTGATGAGTATGGAAATCAACGGCTGCTGTAATCTCCATGTAGTTTCACGTTTAGTTTTCTTAGCCACGCTAGCAGCGATTAGTTTACCACTTTGCTCCAGACAGAAATATCTTAACAACGGCTGATTGGATGGCCATGCAATTTTCTACAAGCATTGCACCCAGAGGATAAATCTTTATGACTTTGGTGGCCTTTGACGTGTTATGTAGTGCATCACGAAGACTGTGCATCACTGAATTCTCATCTATAGCGCCAACTTGATTAAATGATGGCATTCTTCATTTTAGCCTTAGCTGCACGATGTGTTTAGTGTTAATTAGGAACAGCTCTAAAACTCCATGCTAGAACGTGAACTTCCTTGAACTCATTGTACTGTAGTCTTTCAAAGGATTGCTTTCACTCGATATTGGCAATAAAAAAAGGCGGTACATCACATTTGGCGCGAGGATTCATTCTCCAAGTTGTTTGGCAAAGTCTATTGAAATCGAGCATTTCCAGATACCATTTCATGGATCAATGCGTTTGGTGGAAGGAGAATTTATGATGCTGAAAGTCTAAATGTCAGATCCCACAAAATGATGGGAAGTGATCCGCGGGGTAGTATAAATGTTCCAAAGTGTCCAAATGGAACTAATGGTAAATGCCCTGACAGACAGTGTCCTCTCTATGCCCCACTTAAAGAAGGGAACATATAAATACATGTATAGATACACGGGACAGTGCTAGCTCAAATCATGGATACTCCATGTGCTGATTCAATGTTGGTTGTGTTTTTGCTGTTTTATGGGAGGAGTGAGCCAGAACAAGGGTAGACATGAAGAGGGTGGTATCATATATGATTCCTGCTCTTCTGCCTCATCTGGTGAGCAGTCCCAACCAGAGCCAAACCCCATTAACACTCCTCCTGCCAGACGCCTTAGTTCAATAACACGGAGAACAAAGGTGGGAGAAAAAGAAGCACAGATGCAAACACAGATGCTGGGGTGCACACATGAATATTCATAGCAAACAGTCACGTACAACTGGTATATATTTCCAATTCCACTTGAAATCAGGCTCATGTTTTTCTTGATCATTTGCCCTGTCATGGTTATTCACTGGTTTTCTGTTGGATTTGTGTAGAACAGTTAAAGCCCTTGTGAGAAGGAGACTTTATGGAAACATTCAGATTCTATTTAATCCGTAGGCCTTTAGCTCTTTCTAAAATGTATTTTAAATGAATATAATAAAACGAAGACCAGCTCATCCATTGTGGCTTTATTGTAGATGTCGTCCTCAAGGTTGCTGTCTCCATGACCTTGGCCTCTGTTGGGATTGAGTGATAATTCAGGCTGTCAGCAGCATTCTGACCTTTCTCCCTCTCCACACAGTGACAGTATGTTTGTGATACCACTGGACACCATCGCTGCTCTGATGAATACTGCTTACCAAGGTCCTGACAGAGATAAAGGGGGGTAAAGAGAGGGGATGGGGGATGGCATGGAGACACCTGAATTCAAGGCGTGGTGTTGCTTTGTTTTATAGTAAGTGTACAAAAAAAACTATTTTAGCTAGTTACACGTTGACTAAATCATCCAAAATTCAATGAAAGTGGTGGTTGACAATTTTATATGTTCAAATGTCTACTGTGAAGCATATCATAAAGCCTTAATGCAATCGAATGTAAAACAAAAAAGTTATGATTGATGAAAGTAGTAAATCGGTCAGATTTGACCCGAAGACAACAGGAGGGTTATGTTGCCATTAGCTGAACTACCCACTGGTTTGCATCTGGATTGGCCTCAGCTTTAAGCATTGCAGGTTGTGGATGGTTTGATGACAAAAAATCCAAGCTTTTTCCCTCGAAGATATTCATGTAGTTGACAACTTTTTAAAGGTTGAAAAACAAAATAAAAACACATCTCCTCATATGATTGATCCGGAATCGACTTGATTTGGCTTTTCTTTGATTCGCTAACCCAGTCTTCGCTCCGCTCACTCTTCACCGCTGATCTCCCAGCATCCCTTGTGACTGAGCTACCAGCATGCTCTTCCCCGGGGCTGTCAGGTCAGGGGCAGAAATAGCAGCAGCCTCTCTGTGTCCCTGGAGATGCTGTCGACCTTACCGACCCTGGCACGGTTTATATCACCTGTCGGCTGTTATTCCCAGAGCAGTCGCCACTGATTTGAGATCAGTGGATTACACCTGTAGTCCAGTGACTATAATTAGAAGACTGACTCACAACACCTCAGCATGGGAGAGGATGGAGGGCTGTTTGAGAGCTCTCTAATGGGTTTAGAAAGAGAGCCTGGCTCTGTTCTATGAGAATGAACCACCCTGACACAATTAGACATGTAATGCGTCAGCTCCTGAGCTGATTGTGTACATGGATGCTCTGCGTAGGTGGAGCATGTTGGCATGCACATTAAACAAGTTCCACAAGTGATCTTCTTTAGTAAATAATTGTCATAAATGTGAAGGAATCTCTGCTATTTGCCACACCTCTGTCTAATGTATGTATTGTTTTGATTACCTGGCTGAGGCGAAAGCCGAGGAGGTTATGCTGAGCCAGAGGTTTGTTTTGGCCATATTTCAGAAGGTCAGCATTGTAAACAAATATCCTGTGTATTTCCAGTGGAGTTGGCACATGTACTCGCATTATCTCTCGTACACACCTGATGGGATCAATGTTGCTCATTTGGTGTCATTATTTAAACCAGCGGCTGGCCACTTATCAGGCAGGGTTCTCTGTCCCAGTGGTGCTGCCAGCATTGTGAGGGAAACAATGAACTAAAGGCCCAGATACACCGGCCCGAAATCGGCAGTAAATGGGAGTCGGGCCGAACATGAGCGTGGGCACGCCCTATTCGGAGTGGGGTGCGCCGCACCATCGGGTCTTTTCTGCCGACCTGACGCCATTTCTGTTGTATCGGCGTCGGGAACACCACCGGAAGTCGGACAAAGGGATAACACTGATTGGCTGTTCAGCTAGCGAATCAGTGCATGAGAAGCGTTAACGGAAGTGAGGGAGGTAAACAAATGATTTCAAATGGAAGATGGAACACACACGGACGGCTATTTCACCTCATCGGTTTATAGAGCTCCTGTTCGTTCATGTTTTCAATGGACGAGAGTGAAAATGGAAAGAAAAACGCAATTTGTTGTTTGTTTATATCACGGAGTCTGTTCTTCTTCTCTGTCTTCCGGTTGTTCCGGTTGTTGCCTCTTTTGAATGATGAATACACACGACCGCCGCCTGCTGGTAAGGAGAGTTATTGCCACTCACGCATGCGCAGTTCATACGTGCTCGGCTCGGATTTGCGGTGTGTTCCAGTGCGCAAAGTCGGCAAATACGCAGTAGAGTCCGGCGACGCAACAGTCGGTGTCGGCGACTTCTCAGGTGACTGGCCGGTGTATCTGGTCCTTAACAGAGACTTGAGTGTGGGAGATTGGGAGTGGGAATGATTGCATATTTCCAGTGCCCACACTCCTGTCCCAAGAAGGAAAATAAACTTGAGTAATGCATGTCATGCACCCATGAATGTATGTATACCCTCGCACTTGGTACACAAACTATGCATTCAATGTTGTCAAACTTGGAGCTTGCAAGCGGTGCTCAGGCCTTGAAGCGTGCAAGGCTGTTAGACGTTTTAAGTGCTGTGAGTCCTTCAGGATTCATCCAGTGAAATGGAATCAGTGTGTCTGTCACGCCAGCCCATATGCTGATGCTGCTCTGACTGAAGCAGCAAAGTCCTTCAGGCAGCTTCTCAGGTAGACAGTAATGCCTGCTGGTTACCCTGCCATTATGCCCTTCCCACAAACTGTAGGACCACTCAGATGCTACTTAAGGAAGATGGAGCAAAATGAAAGACTTTGAACACAGCTGTTCTGGTGCAGGCGTAGTATTGCAAGTCTGGTTGTCTGTGCTTGTGAATAAACAATCTGTTTATAAAGAAGGACCTTTAAATAGCCCCTGACAGCACAATAAATAGTATTGACTTAAGATCAAATTATTCTATGATTTTGACCTTTTTGATTGTGAGAGGGTTTATTTAATTACTGTTAAGGCTCTCAAAGTAAGAACCAGCTTTCATGACAATGTGATATAGCTACCAGGCTTGCAGACGTCGGACATGTAAGCTGAAGCATAATGAGGTAAGGGGATCCATCCACTTTCCAACCTGACACAGCAGTGTGTGTGTGTGTGTGTGTGTGTGCGCGTGTGCGTGCGCGTGTGCTTGTGTGTGTGTGCACGGGTGTGAGTGCGTGTCAGCCAGTATGAGTATGTGAAAAATAAAGACAGTGGGAGAGAAAGCCTGGAGCTTACCCGGCTTACATAGGTGTCAGACCTCGAAGCTTTAGAACGAGTGTTGACATAAGCTACACTGATATTATTGTGTGAACTGCACAGTATAGTGTACTCAGTCTCAGAGAGAGTCTGGTGATGGATTACTGCATACAGTGGAAAAACCTCTGATATGAAATGCGGTTTTGTTGAGCTTAATGCTGAAATCGATAACGCTTTTGAATGAAAACGCTGTCCACTTAATACAAATTAGAGTGGATGAAACATTTGTATCTGTTATAGTTGACAGTACATTCGTTTGGCTGGAAAAGCAGAAATGTTGATTGCGGTTTGTTGGGGTTATATCTATGTGATTGACAATGCAGTTAATTTCATTAGTAGGCAAGAAGGGTTTCAGGCTATTGGATCGTCCAATTATTTTTACATGGTTCACTTGTGACCTAAGTTGAGGTAAAGCTGTTGGTAGTATGATTGTCCATTCATAGCATAGCAACCATACTGAAGTGCGTGCCTGTCCATGTTTCAAATTCTATGCATGTTGAGACGGTGTGTGTACATGCGGCGCTAGTTATCTTTACTATCAATCTTTACTATCACAGTAATTAATAATATTACAGTAATGCAACTCTTTCCAATACCAAAAATAAGAGAACAAAACTGTGAAGAACTTATTAAACATTGTACTAAGCATGACTAGCTTCCAACAGTAGAAGGCTAAAGCTAATAGCTCTCCAATGAGGATATTCACTTTTATAACTGCGACCAGCCAGCTATAGCTTATGACAAAATATAATATGTAGGCTTACTGTACTGTATGTTCCCATCAAGTGCACATTTAAGACCATTATTTATTTTACTCAACTTCAAATTAACCTGTAGATCTAACATTAGCTTAATTAGCTAGCTGTTTATTTAGGCGACATTTGTCATTTCAGCTAGCAGAATCAACTGTTGACACATGAAACTGAGTACTATGCTTTGGTCCACCACTATCAGAAATAACCTATGCTTTAAAAGGGTTTGCAAAGTTTTACAGTTGATCAAATAAATACAATAATACATTTTTGTCTTTCATTTTTCGGCAGCTTATCACCAAGGCTCTCCAGGTGGTGAACGAAGTTCTGGACCCATCCGGTGCCAGCGATGTCGGGAAGTATGCAAAGGAGAGGTGGTGCGAGTACAAGACACTCACTTCCACGTCAAGTGTTTCACCTGCACCGGTAAGACATAGTAACATGATCCACATCAGCACCACACAGCAAGTGCAGCCATAGTGATCACACAGACAGGTTCTCGTCCACACAGCGGCGTGCGTTGTCGCTTGCCGGCGGACATGTCTGAAGCTAGACCAATAACCAATCACATGAATCTCCCGCCCCAGACACAAAAGCACGCGGTT
>NW_011365777.1:0-4065 GCF_000735185.1 Notothenia coriiceps | reverse complement strand
TGGCACCCCCCCTACAACTTTGTCCAGGAGAGTCACAACGTCACCAAAATCACACTGGTGTTGGCTGTTCCCCTCTAGATTGTGCTCACCAAAGCACTTTACTCTGGGCGTAGCAGGTACAAAATTATAGGGGGTTTCAAAATCCGGCAGAGCAGGTGTTGTAGCTGCCGGATTTGACACCACCATCACCAAAACAGCTTGACAGTGGCTCTTCTTCCTCTGCAGGCTGAGGAGCTTCAACATGGACTCCAGGATACTCTGCAACTTCTACAGGTGCACCATAGAGAGCATCCTGACCTTCTACAGGTGCACCATAGAGAGGATCCTGACCTACAGGTGCACCATAGAGAGCATCCTGACCTTCTACAGGTGCACCATAGAGAGCATCCTGACCTTCTACAGGTGCTCCATAGAGAGCATCCTGACCTTCTACAGGTGCACCATAGAGAGGATCCTGACCTTCTACAGGTGCACCATAGAGAGTATCCTGACCTACAGGTGCACGATAGAGAGGATCCTGACTGGCTGCATCACGGCCTGGTACGGCAGCTGCACCGCCCTCAATCGTAATACTCTACAGAGGGTGGTGAAAACTGCAGAGAACATCACCAGGACGGAGCTGCCCTCCATGGAGGACCTTTACTCCCAGCGCCTCAGGAAGAAATCCCTAAGGGAACGTATGGAGAGCAAAATTAACAGTTAAGATAATTTTGTTAGCCTTTTTGAGAATAAACAACATAACCAGCTTTCAGGAAAAGCTTGCATTGTTTTTTAATTAAAATGTGTCCATTATACCTTTGTACCTGCAATGTAGCATAAACATTTCCAAAGAGTTGTTTTTCTTTAAAAGCCCCCGCCATTCTCCAAACAGCTCTTCCTCGGTCTGTAAGCCTTCTGCCTAACCCTACGTTTTCTGTCAAAGGATACAATAAAGTGAGTAAGGCCATCCCAGTTCCTATTAAAACAATGATTCAATCGTTTTTGATAAACTCTTTTGAATTACATTTATCCATCTAATGACTTTTAATTGGGAAAATGACATGCTAATTTTGTGAGAAACACATCGAGACTGGAACATATTTTCTTCCAGTGTGAACCCGTTGAACAAGAGGTTGAGCTTCAATTCAAATGTATATCAATACACCCTATTCATTTAATGTCTATCATAGGTGGAGACATTTTAAAAGAAAAACATGTGGAAATGTTGGTTAATAATTTGATCTGGTTAAGCAAACACTTCATACATATACAGGATATGCAAATATCTAAAGGTTTAAACCCCACTTCGCTGGATGGAAGAACGAACTTAACATTTTTGCAGTCACTTCATTACTGCTTATTTTATTTTATCTATACTATATTTGCACCATTTAATGTTATTAGCTGAAAATAAGTTCCCTAAAGGTTTCTAAATTACTCTTGATTAATAATGACACAAATACAATTCCCAAAAGTCTCTTCTTTGACCCATCATTACATAGGCGGTTGGCAACCAGATCATGTGACTTGGGAGGGGAATAAACAAGGTATACATTCGACTAATAAATAGTTATATACAAATGAATAATTCCTCTTAAATTCTGTTCTTAAGTCTTGTTGATTCTAAAATAGCCGTATTTAACAACACTTGTCACTAAGTGTTCTTGGGCAGAGATGCTTTACTTGAGTTAAAGTACCAATACATTGTCCAAATAACAAGTATAAGTCCTGCATTTAAAATATAACTTAAATCTAATCAAAATGAACTTAAAGTATAAAAATGAAAAGTAATCAGTATGCAGAAAAAGGACCTTTATGTGTGTATATAATTATATTTATATATGTAACATTTCTAGATCATTTTGTTGCAACAAGTAGAATTTGACTGTTTAACAAAGTTCTGAAAAACAAATGTTTAGGAATACATTTAGTTAAAAGTAGCTAAAGCTGTTAAATAAATGTAGTTGAGTAAAATGACATTATTTACTTTTATCATAAAATGGAAAATCAAGTAATTTGTTCAAAGTAAATGAGTAAAGTACACAAACATTGTACTTGAGTAAATGCTCTTAGTTACTTCTCCCCTCGTGAACATAGGAGACACATTTAGTGAATTAACAATAATGATTTCAAACACTAAATTGTTGGATACTTAATGCTGGACACATGCTGATAAAACAAAAGCAAGACGTTTGCCTTTCAAAAAACAGCTCTGGAAGAGGGAAAGTGACTCATGGTGGGAGGGTTCCTGTGAGTGGAGGACTTGCATGACTTGTTGAGCCTGTCTCCTCCCCAAAGCTCAGCACATGATGTTCAGCAGGGAGAGCTGCTCCTGAGACACGGGGACAGACTGAGACACAGGGACAGGCTGAGACATGGACAGGCTGAACGGAGAGGACATAGCTCTGAATAAACTGGGGGATATAGAGGTAGACAACGCAGACTGACAACCTCTCCCATTACTGTTATGTTATGTTCTGCTCTACTCTATTCTTTTTCATCTAATGTTTCTCCCTATACTGTTCTTTCTATCTTCTGACTTATTAAATTATTATGTTCTGTTCTATTCTATTCCATTTTATGTTTGATGTTTATTTGTATTATATCTCTTCTATTTTATTCCGTTCTATTTCATGTTTCGTTCAATTCTATTAAATTCTATTATTTTCTATTCTATGTTCTGTTCTATTTTTGTTCTATTAAAGGCTCTATTCAATCCTCATTTGTGTTTATGGTCTGCTGTATTTAATCTATTTTCAATTCTATTCTATTTTATGTTGTCTTCTATTATCTTTTCTTTTTTTCAAAGTTCTGTTCAGTCTTTTATTTTTTTCCTTTTTTAGTTTGTTCTATTTAATGATCTTCTGTATGTTGTACTTTTTATTCTATTTTATGTTCAGTACTGCTCTATTCAAATGTTGTTTTGTTTGTTATGTTTTGTCTTGTCTGTTTTTTTCTGTCCTGTTTTATTCCTTTCTGTCTTTTACAACAGGACTGGTGACTAACTTAAACAACGTTGGTAAGGGCTGTAAATAGATCATATTTCAATCAGATACAAAGGATAAGCAGCTTCATGTTATACTTCATAACTTCAGCTATGACCCTTAATATTAATGAATGTACTAAGGATGTAATTGTACATTTTTGCAGTTAGAGAATAGCAGAGGAATAACAATAGCTGATTCTAACATTTCTGAAAGTGCAGATGTTTAGAAGAGGATCATCTTACTATAGAAAGTATTCCTTATGTGTTCCTTATCTTGTTACTGATCATAGCATTGAACAGACACATTCTGTAAACATGTGAATATAAACGTTAGATGCTGTTGGAGATCTAAGTGACACCACATGGAAGTCTAACTGTCCGTCATCACTGTATTAGACTATATGATGACGTATGTGGAGAAACATGCTTATCCAAAGAGGGGCCAAAAACCAGGTCAGCTTTGGCACTATGGTTCCAAACTTTTTTTTGTTTTTGCCCAAAACAAAAATGGTGTTGACTATTGAACCCCTCTAGCAGCTGCTTCGTATACGGGTGTTGACCAGTTAAACCAAAGAAACACATTTAACCTGAATAGTCGTTAAAGGCTTGAATTATCCAGTTATACTAAAAAAAGCCAAAGTGTACAGAAGAGTGAAGACTTCTGGCCCCCAGGTTGGAAGCCACTATCTATACACAGGAATGTCAGCCGTGACTTGTGAAATCAGTGTTTCTGTCCACAGTTGTCAGCTGTTCATCGAGATGAATGAAAGCTGTGTGACTCAGACAGATCTCGCCCAGGTGGAACATCTCCTCTCGCTGTGTTACAGGACAGGGCACGTCCCTGAGAGAAACCCTTCGCCACTGATGTGGTTTAACAAACAGAGCACACATTCTCTCAGTGGAGCAGAGGGACAGAAACACTTACCTGTCCTCTAGTTTGACTCAAATCACAGATGCATGTTTGCACATGTTTGTGTGAGAAATTGCCAAGTTATTTGAGTTTTAGGAAAAGAATGTCCCACAGTGTGTGTACGTGTGTGTGTGTGTGTGTGTGTGTGTGTGTGTGTGTGTGTGTGTGTGTGTGTGTGTGTGTGCGCACG
>NW_011365775.1:0-2303 GCF_000735185.1 Notothenia coriiceps | reverse complement strand
GGCTGTACCCGAATATTCGTTCGTTGGAGTACTATTCGGGTTTCAATTTCGTTATTCGGATATTCGTTTTTTTTTTTTTTTCGTTTTTCTTTGTTTACTTTATTGAAATCTCCAATATCAACGTAAGAGCTTGTGCCTCTTCGGGGGGTGCTAACACTTAACCATAAACGTTATCGTTTACTTTCTCCGTGTTTATATGTAGATATTACTTTTCTCCGTTAATCTCCGTCACGTTGTTTCCATAGCAACAACAACTTCCTGTCAACAGCGCTAACTCTCCTTCAAAATAAAAGCATGTCCATAAATAGGAAGCCAAGCCAAATTACACTTAAGACATATACAACTGCAACGAAATTAACAAACACAATGCGATATCCTTTTCAATTTCAAGGAACACAAATTCGGTTACATTAACAAATAACTATAAAACAACAATACTGTAGAATAACAAAATGAATGCCGTGAATACACCGAAATACACGTGTTGAAGCGGTTCGCTGCTGATTACTCCCCCTTCCCGCGCGGGCCGAATATTCGAATATTCACTGCTGATTACTACCGAATATCCGGAGCCCGAAAAATGGTACTCGGGACCGCCCTAATGTTAACCCTGGGATCAGTAACAGGATGATGAAACTCTGAAGCAGTCACCTGTTATTGTTCTCTCAACGCGAAGTAAAGGCTGTGTCCATCTGTTGGAGGAAATAATGTGTGTTAATGTGTGTTAATTTTTATTGTAGTCTTCATGTACATGTACGTGTTTTACTGTATAAATCTGAGTACTTCTGAGTTTTATCAAGTTGACAATACTTCATTGATCTTTATGAAAGAGTCATACAATTCTCGCAGAGCTCAGACACATCTGCTGGGAAAACTGCGGACAACCTTTAACTGGATACAGACAACAGCATCAAGCACTTTCATCAGTCACTTAATCCAGACGAACCCTAACCGTGCTCTGAATAAATTGGCATGTAAACTGATAGATTCAAGATTCAATAAGTAAGAGAAGGAAGTAAAAGTAAGCCCTCGTGAAAATACTCAAAGAAAGACAGAGCTGCTTTCTCTCTCTGTTGTGAAAATGAAACTCTCAAAGCTGAGCACAAACAGCTTCACGGTTTAATGACTCAAATGAATCCCAAAAACACAATTTATTCTGAATTCTTGTGTGTTTAAGCTAAAGCTCAGAGGAATACTATGACAGATAACATTCATGATTAATGTCGATGTCCAAATGGGGCGCTAAACATATAAATTAGGCGTAAAGTGTTTGAATGGGTGACGCTCAAAAGCATTACAAATACATTAACAGGAGAAAGAAACATCGTCCTTAATCTGTTTCAGTCAGTGGATTGGATTTGTACTAATAAGGGCCCAAAGAAAGCACAGAGACATAGCCAAAACTGTTTTATATGTGGTCATTAAATCCCTTCTTTATCAAAAACTGCACCACGTGTTTGTTCGCTCATAGGGGGATACATAATCCTAATAATGCTAATCTTTTTATTCTTGTTTTAAACACCACAGAAGACGTCTTTATGTTTAGAACAGCAACAAAAGCCACACACAGCACAAGAGCTACAAGGGGTGTTTAGAGTAGGTGATTCTAACGGTACAAACAATAACTAATAGCTAGCAAGGCCACCTAAAAACGATGCCATGCTAATGTGCTAGCTTAAACAATTGAAATGCATGCAGAACGTTTATGACAACAAGTGCTAATAAACAACCCTAACCCAGTCGGACCATATAAGGGTGGCAGTATTAGTATGAAGGATCGCTGGTTAAGTACAGAGTGGATTGGTAGCTAAAGAGGAGTCTTGAACAAAGCACTAAACCCCTAAAACATTAGCCACCTTTAGCTTAGCAGTGGTGACGTGAAGTCATGTGATCGTGCTGTAGTTCCTTTATAGCCCAACATTGGCCTCCTTTAGCTTAGCGGTGGTGACGTGAAGTCATGTGACCGTGCTGTAGTTCCTTTATAGACCAACATTAGCCTCCTTTAGCTTAGCGGTGGTGACGTGAAGTCATGTGACCGTGCTGTAGTTCCTTTATAGACCAACATTAGCCTCCTTTAGCTTAGCGGTGGTGACGTGAAGTCATGTGACCGTGCTGTAGTTCCTTTATAGCCCAACATTAGCCTCCTTTAGCTTAGCGGTGGTGACGTGAAGTCATGTGACCGTGCTGTAGTTCCTTTATAGCCCAACATTAGCCTCCTTTAGCTTAGCGGTGGTGACGTGAAGTCATGTGACCGTGCTGTAGTTCCTTTATAGCCCAACATTAGCCTTTTACTTCAGAAATCA
>NW_011365774.1:0-13628 GCF_000735185.1 Notothenia coriiceps | reverse complement strand
GTCATATGAGAGGCCCCGCCTTCAATTTTCCGCCACAGATTTGGGGAAATAGGTTGTTTGCTTGAAATAGTGGCTCTGGAGCAGTTTTACTCGACACTGAGAAACACCCTCTGTCTTCTAAACTCCAGGAGTGTACTAGTAAAGCTTGACATGATGCAGTAAAAGCTGTGCCCGAATTCTTAATCATTTTCAGCAGGTTCTGAGTCTGTAATGTATTAATCATGTGAGGAAATAGTGAGTATGCATACTAAAGAAGCTTTGATTGAAAGCCATTTAAAATAAACGAGGGTTTTAACTTTGGAAACTTTGTCGAGTTTAATTAACCGCCGCACTTTGAAGTTCATACTTTACATTTTTGTACAAAAAGGAATGTATATTATTGCCTTGACTGTAGGTCCTCATTGGAATCCATTGTAACAGATGTTAATCTAAGCCATGTACAGCAGCCATCCTCTGCCTTTTCGGGACAAAATGCATTCAAGTTCTATATACCGTACACATACTGTATGCCGTGTTGCACACAATTCGGAAAAATAACATGTTTGACCTACTACAAAAAGTACAGAAACAATGCAGCGTTTATAATTGACTTTAAAATATTACTTTTCACTTTCAAAGCCCTCAACAACCTTGCCCCCCCCTACCTCTGTGACCTCATCCAACGACACACCCCCACCCGCCGCCTCAGGTCTGCTGAAGCTAACCTACTGCAGCCCATCAGGACAAAGCTCCGGACCTGGGGTGACAGGGCCTTCGCAGCAGCCCCCCCCGCACTCTGGATCTCCCTCCCCAGCCACGTCAGACCCGCCAACACTATCACATCATTCAAACAATCCCTCAAAACTCACCTTTTCACTCTTGCCTTCAACTCCTAATCCACTATCCCCTTGCCCTTATTCCTCCTAGCTTAGCACTTTCTACTTTTGTTGTTATTTTGTTTTACTTGCTTATAAGGGCTTTGAGCACCAGGAAAAGCGCTTTCTAAATGTAATTTATTATTATTATTATAATTATAATATGTGCATTTGCCGACGATCAATCTATTATTTCATGAAGTAGCAGCTATTTAATGTAACACTAATAGAAGCACACATTGTAAATTGTATTGCGGTCATTTCATTTTGGGGGTTTTCCTTTTCCTGTAGTGAGTTCTATAAGTTTTAGTGCATGTAAATGGTCTGCAAAGTCTAAAATCCCTGTCTTCCCTCCAGAGTTTCTCCCCCCCCCCCCCCCTTTATCCGTTAAAGTTTTCTTCTCTGCACAAAGGTTATTGTGGAGAATGTGACTGATGCCTCAAAAACTGTTGAGGATTCACTGCTGAGTCCAATTTAGTGAATCCTTGGCCAAAAAACCATTACATTCTCAAGCCCATACACGGTTTTTGACTACAAAGTGCACTTGGAAGGCTTTGTAGTTGAACAATTCCGACCCTGTGTTGTCTGAAATGCAGCAATCCCTGCTATACTTAGGTGAAGGTTTGTCTGTTTGTGTTTACTGTATGTGAGAGAGAAAGAGAAAGGACAACACAGAGCTTTTAGATGGAAGTGGAACTTTGAAATCAAGCTGTTTCCCTTGTGTGGTACGACACAGTAGTATTTCAGCAGCCATGTAAACAGGAACACACCAATGATGACACTGGCAGCTACTGATGCCAAATGGGATTCATCAGCATCGGATTACCTCACCCCTGTACTCCTTTTCACCCCGTGACAGGCTGCTGACCTTCGGGTAGAGCAGGCAGCGACAGTAACAATCAGCCAACAAACCAATGAGTCAACACACTGAGAGCGACTAGACCGATGGGCAATCTGTCCAAAACCGGCCCTGTCTGCACCGGAGCTCCAAATGTCTCTCAACAGGCTCTGGGGTCAGGGGAGGTCCAATACAGCAGCTCACAGTAATACAAACATATCATAACTTGGTGTATATCTAAGAAGTAATAGTGCATAATTATCTACTTAGTCATTCATTCTAATATGTTTTAATAACAACACATTCATTTGGTTACAGTATATCTGTAATGGTGTAGTTTAAAATGGTGTCTAGTTTGGAATATATTATACAATGTAAACAAGGTCACCTATTAGAATAACACCAATGCAGAATTTCTTAATGGATATTAAAGGCCTTTTTTAAATATTCACACAGCTTGATTAGATTTATATTATATGGCTTTGTGGTCATATGTTCATTATGTGAAATGTAAATAGCCTCAGGGTAATACTGTTAATACATAAAGTAATTTTAAAGTATTTATTTCTGATTATGTTCAATTTACTAATATTAAAACATGTCAAATGTTTTGAGGTTGGTTATTTTGGTAGAAAATGTTCAATACCAGCTTTATTCTATTTTAGTTAATATTTAAAATACACTCCTATCTAATATACAACATCAACAACTACTTTTTAAATATTCAGTTGCAACAAGCAGTCAGGTACTAATACATGATGCCATGTAGTTTCCATATAACCTAATGTGGTTTGTTAACAACTGTTGAATTCCTCCATTAGTAAAACTGTAGAGAATTGAAGAAACACATCTCTGGATAATGTTTCTTTAAATAGTGTTCACTATAATAGGCTGATTTTATATGGTCATTAAATCCCAATTTCAGTTAGCCGTCCTTGCAGGAGGTCCACACTGTAATCCACATTGTAATATATAATATCAAATGTTTCCAAATGAAACAGTGTGTGTTTGACTTGAATTGCTTTGATGTTGAGGGAGCTGATAAGAAGAAGATTGAACTGCCCTGAAATGAACCAAGAGTTTTACTGCCACAACACTGCTTTTTTACAGCATGTCTACTTCCAGCCATGGTAATATACTGCTGCACTCAACAAGTCCTGTCCTGCTATGTCATCTCATAAATCGTGTGTGTGTGGGTGTTTGGATTTATAGCTATGTGGGGACCATGAGTTGAACCTTCATAGCGAGGACATTATGTCATTGTGTCCCCACTTCCTCTAAGTGTTGTTTGAGACTTGATGTCGGGGTTAATGAATGAATTATGTAAAGGTGTGAGTAAGATTAGTTTGTGAGGACTGCTCAGGTTGTAGTTTGACGTAAACGAGGTCCTCATAAGTAGGTATAAACGGGTTTGAGTGTGTGTGAAGAAACTTTGCCGAAAGTCAAAGATAATTTGTCATCGAGATACTTTTGTCATTAGATAGATTTATTATCCTTTAAATATCCATGTTATAAACTTCACAATAGCAAAACCTTCTCTAATGAACTAGTAAATACAACATGCAGTAAATACATTTCCCCAAAATGTCAAACATGAGTATCTTTGCTGTAGGTAGAGAACCATTATCACACTTTTCTACCATAAATGCCAATACATAATATGTTTTATCACAGAAAACCACCTTCACTCCTTTACTTTTATCTACTGTATTTTATTTTATTTTGCCAAGTGTCATTTTGTCGTGTTTACTGTGTTTTGTGTTTTCTCTTTATAGACTACCTTTTATCTATCGGCTGGTTTCACACTGAAGCCCGTTAACTATTTTAACAACAATAAAGTGCTGCAGGGATGACACATTTTTGCAAGCAGTCTCTGAATGTAGCATCACACTTGTTTCCTTGACAAAACACAATGGGCTTTTTACCATTGTGTTTTGGCTTTTGGGATTAAAGCAGAAACAAAACTCTGCGGCAAAAGACCTGTATGGTAGTTGGACGTTTTTACAATAAAAAGCAGATTTTAGGATCCAAACAAAGCACAGCAAAGTCACATTACGTCATCACTGAGCTAAGGGCAGATTGATTTTCTGCATTATCATGTAAGTAGTCCCAAAACCCATAACAATAATGCCTTTGAGATGAAGGATCCCAAGTGTATATATGCTAATGTCCAGGTTTTAGGACTCATTCCTGCAGAACTCAGGGGTTTTTGCTGTCGTGGCATGTTCCAGTGACCCTGCTGTTTAGTATCAGGACTCACCATGTGGCTGCCAATGAATTTGTTCACCGACTTCCTGCTGATGCCTGTAGAGTCCTTGATGAAAAACTCAATAAGTGAGTGCATATGAGGATTTATCCTATTGGACACCAGTGGGATGCATTTGATCTAATATGTTATGGGGTATAAATATACTTTAAAATTCATTAGGTTGTGCTATAAGATCCGGGTGGTTTGATTCATGAAGCATCGGCCCAGTTCTTAGTCAACAATCCCAATAGTCGATAAACCAAGCAGCAGCCACTGACCCTGACTTTACTGCTGACTGGGAGGAATAAAAAGCATCACACACACAAGATGGATGTGTCTCTGAGATGGATGAGCTCGTGGCAGTATCTTTAAACACATGGGTTACACAAGGTTGTAAACAATTTAGTTGTATTGCCCAATAGGAGGAGAGGGGTCAGTGCAACCGACATCCCAACACCAATACAGTTCAGTGGAGGCCACCATCAAGTCCATAACAGTGTCTGTCTTGGTGAGTTCCATGTTGTTCCATCTCTAGAATAGAAATATAAACTTAAGGATTTTAAAATAGATGTTGTTAGTTAATTAATCAATCGGACGACATACAACAATTGGTTTCAAGTACTTAAACATCCTAAAATATCATGTCTTCTTGTGGTCCTTTAGGGATATCTGGCACTTCCGACTCTCTGATGGTTTGACCTATCGATACGGTGGTGAAAGGAGATCAATTTGTGAATTTATTAAAATAAAAAAATTGCTTTGCTGGGAAAAGTACACATTTAGTAGAAAGGTCGATTTTAGTTTTTTGATTTAGACTAAATGAATTGTAAATACGATGTTGATCTAATTGTTTTTTCTTTTAATGGAAATGTAAACTCTGCAATTGAAAGATACACATGGCACTTTGTACACTGCATTTATCTAACATCTGTTGGTCTTTCAAATCCTACAAAACAACCAATTATCGCTTCAAATATGGTGCATTGCTTAAGATTGACTTAAGTGTATGAACTAATTTTCACTCCCTTGTCCATAATGCTTCAAAATTAGCCAGTTATTGAATCAATGTACCACTTTTTTTTAAAAAGGAGCCAATTGTTGTAATTAGCATTTTTACTTATCAAATTTCACAGACGAGTTAATCTACCTTCAGCAAAATGATCTTTTCTCAAACAGCTCAATGTGTCTGAAACAGAAGTCCAATGTTACTTATAAAAGACCCTCCAATTTCCGCACAGTCCTGTTTTGTTTAATATACCATTTCATAAACTCATATATCAAGACAATGGACTACATTGCAGCCAAGGGACTTACACACTAAGCAAAAAGCTTTGTTCTTAGAGTTCAATCAAATATATTATCACCAGAGCCATAAAACGTCCTTCCTTCCAGGTCACTTCTTCCTTCATTGTAAAGCTTTGGGGCCCTAAAGCCTCTCAGAGTGAGGCCTGTTCTCCGTGAAACAAATCAGACGAAAACCAAAGCCGTCACATCTGTAAAAAATCAACGGGCTTTCATGGCAGGGCCAAACAATGCGGCTACTGCCAGGCTGATGACACGTCCAATACTGGCAGTCATATTAAAAATTGATAGCGCCCGCCTGGGAAGGAAAGTGCAAGAACAGAGAGGGAGAGTGGAACACAAAGCAATAATGGAGAAGTGGTGTGATACAGGGCGTCGAGGAGTGAGAGACATGGAGAGCTGAAGGGATACACAAAGGGAGGAGGATCGAAGAGATACTGATTGGTGAGGAAGGTGTAGCTTCAGGACGTGAAGATGTGGCTGAATTATGGATTTCGGTCAGCGAGACATGACCTGAGTGTTCAAACAAGATATGTAAATGTGTGTGAGGTGTTTTTTTTTCTGTCCTGGTCACAGTACCAACCTGTGAGCATCGTTAGCAACAGAGAGACCACAAGGTCGAAGGGTGCAGAGTGATTATTCTAGTTGCTGCAGAGATGTGAGCAGATTAGCATTGGCTAGGTGGCCTTCGAGATGCAGAAAGGAAAGGTTAATGGAACTGGGAATTTAAATGGGCGAGACAAAGCGTACATGCATGTGAGTCAGAGTGGAAGCTGTTATGAGAGGTCCATCTACAGCACAGAGTATCTTTGGGAAAGGTACATTAGTGCTACGGACAATCGTGCACTAATGTACATTTTCCGCAGATATTGAAGTGACTGTTATTTTGTTTGTTATGCTTGTATTTATGTCTTAAAGGTGGGGTAGGTAATTTTGGAAAAACCAGCTCGAGTGCGCTAGAATTTGAAAATACACAGTCTGAAAACATCTGCCACTTCCTTACAGAGCCCCTCCTCTAACACACACGAACACGCACATGACCAATGAGGCCACGAGGTAAGTTTGTACACAGATGGAAGGCTGACAGGCAGGTAGGCCATCCAGTTACTTTAGCCGGGCCGGCTCAGATGATTGGTCGTACTTTTTACAGTACCACGGCTTCCACAGATGAAATTTTTTTATGGATTTTTTGTCAAAGCACTTCAGATATTCATTGCTATCGGGATGCTAAGAGCATTCCGTGGAATATAACAAAAAGTATATCTCGAGCCGGTTTCTCAAACTTACCTACCCCACCTTTAATATTTGCATATGTATAAATGTGTCTGTTGATTGTGTATATAGGATATTTGTATTTTTGTATTTGGGACTGTAGGAAACGTTATTTTGATCTCTCTGTCTGTACACACAAATTGAAAGATTGACAATAAAGTTGACTTTGACTTTTGACTACAACAATGGTCTGTTTCTATTTATAGCCACTAACATGTCAAAAACATGAGGCTCAAAATGTAGATTGAAGGAACCAAGAACTGCCCCAAACCAAATGAAAGTGACGTCATTTTAAAAGTGTTACCCTATACACCTGACATGCAACCTGTATCAATGGTTAACAAAGAATAGAGACGAATACACATTGGAGCTTGAATGCTTAACAATTACCAACTTCTGTTCATCATTGTTGCTAAGCCAGGCGTACATTTTGGCCAAAATCGTTGGAGAAAAAAAGTTAACCCAACTACATCTTCCTCCTCTGAAGACATATGCTGCAAAAAAAAACCTTACTTTAAACCAAGTGGAGCTCCTGCAGCAGCATTACTCTTGACCTCGGACATACCAGCTTGGATTGAGACCTTTAGGGTTATCTAGCACTGCTGCCAATTATATCTCTACTTCTATCTGTACATTTGAACTCCAACAAAACGACCAATGAACTCTTAACATATGGTGCTTTACCTAAGAGAGACCTAAGCTTGAGTATATACTCATTATACTTAGCACTACCTGGACCATATAGCTTTGAAATTATGAAGTTAGTCATCAATTAAAACTTTCAAAAGGAGACATTATTAATAATTCAAACTTTTGCTTTTCATACGTCACATACAAGTACCTTCTCTTCCACTTGTCCTTAATACTTTGAGAACTAAGTGGAGCTCCTGAAGCAGCATAACTGCTCTTGACCTGGGACACACCACATTTAATTAAGTGTGCTTACACCAGCTGCCTACATTTCATATACAGAACTAATTACAATTCTGACAGAACCAAGGTAAGGTTTATTTAATGTTGTGTTTGGCTCATTACACAAAATGTGATCATAAAACATCTCCTTTAAAGAAAATCCAAGGCGCACTGAAGGACTTTTGCTCAATTGAAGTGCCTTTATGTGATTTGAAATAATATATTTAAAATTCATCAAAACACCTGTATGTGATCGCCTCAAAGACCCAGCTTCTTCTCAATGGTCTTCAGAAAAAAGTGGTGTTGTGGCAATAGGGCACAAAAAGTAGTTTGATATAATTAAAAACTTCATGTGCTATACACGATACACACACAAAACAAAGTAGAAAGTACGTAAGCAATTTAATAAAAGCCTAAATAATACGCAGCAGATATTTTGACTAGTCAACAGAAACGCAGAGGTATAACTAACAACATGAATAATAGATGTTCCCAGTAACATTTGGGCTTGTCGAGGAGGGGAAACCAGCGGCGTTTCACATTTTATTAACAATGATCCTGCCTTACAGCATGTCATGTCAATTACACCCGTGCTCTTCCTGCTATCACATGTCAAAATGTTTGCTGTAAAAAGTTAAGCTGCGCTGAAACTGAGATAATGAGACAAAATAAATGTCCAAAAATAAAACGAAATCCTAGAGGGCCAGTTTGCTTGTGGGTCTTCATGAAAACAGGAAGTGTGTGCTAAGAGTCTTTGATTGCCCCTATCAGATTTTCTCCAGCCCCTATCTCCGTCTCAATCATTTTGAAACACAAAGCTAACGTTCTCCATGTTTCCTCCCACCTCCTCCTCCTCCTCTTCCTCCTCCTTGAACTTCTTCCTGCCCTCTTTCATATCCGGCGTACTTTGTTTACCGTGCTAATATAGCGTCTCATCTGCAGTGAGCCGGAGTTGTGCTGATTGTAATGGTGTGGTAATTAGCTGATTAGCAGAAGAGAGAGCTCGTTAAGAAAGCTAGCCAGCCGAGAGGACACTTGATTGGATAATTGGAACCGTGTGTGAGTGTGTGTGTGTGTTGTATGAATACTAATATAAGTTACAATGCCACCATGAGAATCTATTAACACTCAAAGTGGTGCATATGTATGGAAGTAAATATACTAGGTGATTGCTGTAGTGCTATTGGTTTATAACCTTCTGTTCTTAGTTTATTTGTTCAGTACATTTGTCTACAATTTACTTCTTCATGGTAAAATGTTTTTTCCAAGCTTGCGGGTTTCCATTCTGTCACCCACACATTTCCTTTTTAAAGTTTATCACTTGTTTGCACAGGAAAGTAAAACGTAATCCCTGAAACTTATCCATCCTTACCCATTACTTTAGTGGCCTAGAACTACGTGGAATAAGGATGCTTTTACTGCTTGGAAAGTTAACTTGCTTCTATACTGCTTGAAGGGGTTTAGCTGTGTGTGTTTCCCAGCAGAAATGTATCCGGATGTCTTTGTTCTTTCTTCTGAGACTACAGCAACACAACCTGAAGCTACTGTATGGCTTACAGCAGGAGCATGAAAACTCTGAGGGCTTTTGTAAAGAAATGTTCTTAATCCCTTTTGTGAAACTGGTCTAGAATAAAGTGGTTGAATTTACTAAATATACAAACTAGTGACGTTTCTGCTTTTTACTTTCAGTGTGAATGGTCTTTGACTTGAATAAGTGTTGTCATTGACTTCCTCTTAATGAAAGAGAAGTTGTTCAAGGTTGAAAGAGAAATAATGTGTCGGTGTTTGCTCTTGACTTTTCCTTCAAGTGTTAATCTTTTGAGCAGATAATCGGTTTCTTTCTCCTGTGTTTGCTGTCCTTTAACTTACAGACATACCAGCAGCTGTGATTCAAGACGGTTAAGTTATCCTTGACTTCAATAGGAATACATACTCACACATCATTTCCTATGAATGTAAAGTCCTTTTACACCAACGCATGTTTCTCATAACCTTGGCTGATTAGACCTCTTTTCAGGTGGAAAAAAGTTTGTTTTCAAATAAAAGTATTTGTACCAATAGGACAACAAAGAAAAGGTGAAACAATGGGAAAGTGTGAGAAGGTTTCTCTCAAAGTTCATTCATTAGAATGGTATTTAATCATAACCCTAACACTAAATAATGAATTGGCTTTTTAATTGTTTTTTAACTTCGTTTTTAATTTAGGTTTTAATCTGGATTTTTATTTTTTTAGTTTAGTTATAATATGTTAATAAGGCTTTATAAATAAATGTATTAATTTATTTTGAGTTCTTTGGGGCATTTTTAACATTCCCCGAGAGCCAGTGCACTTTGCAGCACGCCTTTTCCTAAACCAAACCAACACAAACATTGCAGACACAAAATGAGATACAAGGTGTAACTTTCTAACGCTGTCGTCTGAAATATCAAACAGACTTTTATCAACAATTATATATTTTATTAAAGAATCCCTTCCACTTAATTATATTATCTTTTCAAATTGCTTCCCCTCAACACATTTAAATATGTTGAGCTGGGAAAATAAAGTAATTTAATGCTTTGCTAACTTTAGCTCTCATTCCCTTATTTTTAAATTCATACTTCATTTTCATACTCAATATGAAACATTTCAGAAATAGTTAGTTTAACTAAGTAGAAAATAAAATGTATTCAGCTGTTTTAGGGAATGTGCTAAACGCTTTAAGTGTTATCAAGCATTCAGTAATTAATAATGAGTAAAACATTAAACACTCAGACAACAAGCAAAAGCCTTTCTGTACATGGACGCTTTTCAATTTAAAAGGTTGCACCCTGAGGGAGTGTGTTTTACACCGTGTGCATTTTATTTTCTACCTTGTGTATAAAACTGTAAAACAACCTTTCTCTCTCGCTCTGTAGCTGCGAGAAATACTGTTAAAATATATAATTACTCTAAATAGTAATGTTAAAGTCCTCCGTGTTAAAACACACGAAGCTCAGCAGGGCTGGGAATAGATGGGGTCTGCTGCATTAAAAAGTGTAAGTAAGAGATGTTTCCCGCAGGCGCAGCATCTAAAACCTGTAAAACACGAACCCACGGAGAAGTGAGGAGGCCGATCTCCCAGCAGGCTTTGCAGTATTTCTTAAAAGTCTCAAGTTGTAATATGAGTAATACCTTTCCTGTCGCTTTGTTCTCGCCTCAATCCATCACTCGTGTACTGTGGGAAAGTCACAGCCATCGAGTTATTTTTCATCAGGAAACAAAAGGCGCTTTTCCCCTTGAACCAAAGCCTCCCACTCTGCATTCATAATGATGGATTATGGCATCAGATTGATGAGGATGGCTGTTTGAAGGGTATTTAGAGGCATTTCAAACTAAATGGGATCCTGTGAGTGTCTGCTGAGGGTGTTTTGATTTGGGAACAGACCGTTTATAGCTCACTGACGGCGTGAAGAAACCGTCTGAACAGACCGTTCGCCCAAACGCATTCTGCAGTTTCTTTCTGTCTCTATTCAAGAGATGCCATGATCAAGTCACGTGCAAACTATGTTCCTTTGATGCCTATGATCGTGTGTAGTGTGGCATATAGTTTCAAAAAGATTCAGCACTGGTAGGCATCAAGCTTCATCTCCTTAAGATCACAGGGTTCTGCAGAAATAGTGTTTTCTACTATTCTCAATACGGGCGCTCCACAGGGGTGCGTACTAAGACCATTTTTCTTCATTCTTTGCACAAACAACTGTCAAAGTTCATCCGACAATAACATCTACTTCCTGTTAATTTCTTTCTCCATTTGAGGGACGGTATGATCAATTCAAGTGCAAATGATGATCATTTGATGCCTATGATTTAGTGTAGTGTGGTATATAGTCCAAAGATTTAGCGCTGGATGCATCAAGCTTTATCCAATGAAAGATCACAGTGTCCTGCAGGATGTTTTTTCCCAGCAATTTTCACAATGCGAGCGCTCCACAGGGTGCGTACTCTGTCTTCATCTCCACACCATCTGAGCAAAAAACTGTCAAAGTTCATCCAACACTACAATCTACAGAGAGATGTAGCACTGGGTAGAATACAGCTTCAACTTCTTCAGATCTCAGGGTTCAGAAGAATAAGGGTTTTTTTCAACATGATTTGTGGTGCCTACTCCATTTCTATACACCCTCTACAAACAACTGTCAAAGTTCATCCAACCCTACCATCAACTTCCTGTTCCTTTCTGTCTCCATCTCAGATAAGCCATGTTCAACTGAAGTACAAACCATGTGTTCATCGAGCATCGAGATTCACCCACTAAAAATCATAGGGTTCTGCAGGATGAGTGCGTTCTTGTCACCAGTTTTCTCAATACCGGCACTCCACAGGGGTCTGTACTCAGTAGTACACACACACACACACACACACACACACACACACACACACACACACACACACACACACACACACACACACACACACACACACACACACACACACACACACACACACACACACACACACATTACCCTGAGAGATGAAAAGCCAATAGCACCCTCAGGGGGTTCTTTGATCCCTGTGGAGCCCCCCGGGGTGCTGACATGGAATCACTTCCACATCATGTTGTCCTGACCTCAGCAATTAGGATGGAAATGGAAAATCTGACCTATCAGGGCGAGGACGGGGGAATTTGATGTTTCTGACTGGGACTATTAACTTAAGGGAGCACTCATGGGATCAGAGAAAAACCCTTTATGTCTCAGGACGGGCAGCATGTTCAATGTTACCCATACGGTATGCTTTATATGTATCATAAACTTGAACCATATTGAAATCAAAAGTTAAAAAAAAATCAAAATATGGAGATTGTCATTGTGACGCCGCCATGGATAGAAAGATATATTTCTACAGATTAGTTGTGCATACCTTTAAGGCTTAACATAATTTGAGTAAGTGAGTTTTATGAAGATTCGTCAATGTGCATTTGTCATGTAGGTTTTTTGAGCAAGCGTCAAGTGGACTTTCAAGCAACTGCAGTTTTTAGCACGTCTACCGTTTTCTTTTACCCTGACACAAACCACACACATACTAGCAATAACAGCATCAGAGAAAAATGCACTTGTAACTCTGCTTGAAGGCTCATTCAGCATTTATGCAAGCACACACATTCTTAAATGGCTTTTCAGAAACATAAACGTGTTACTCTGTTTTTAAGGCTGATACATCTCATACACACCTCAACCTGCTACAGTGGATAACAACACAGGACAAGAAAGGAAACAACATCCTGATTTAAATCTGGATCCCTTATGTGCCAATCCATAGCAGGTCACCTTTCCACCTGACATCCCCATGCATCTTGCGTGTCTTCATCTGATAGAGCCGGATTACGTTCAGGCTAAATCTGGCATTCAAATGGAGCCCTGCTTCGCCCTGCAAACCCGACTGGTCCTTCCCCGCCAAAACAAACATTGCCATGCATACGGCTGCTCTCCCCTTGGCAGAAATAACGTGTTCTCCCTGTGTTCTCGCCTCCTGCTGCTTGGTGATGGGTGGCTCGCTCTGCGGCCGTGAGTTACTGTGATTGCATTCATGCACTGCTAAAAATATGGAAAATCCTTCTCTTTTCACTGCTTTGGTTTTCTGTCATTTTATGGTAAGCAATTATAACATGGTTGTTTAACAAGAAATACTAAGACAGTAAAATATGTGAGACTTTCAAATAAAACTATTGCCATTTTTAATAGTTATAATTTTTAGTACAATTAATGCCTTTTATACAAGTTCCTCAAGATAATCATCACCATTTGTTTCTCTGGATATCACATAAGCTAATTCCAGAGGTATGCATAAGATGTCAGACGGTTATAGTCCTATCTATTTATAACAATAAGAAGTTATACAATTTATACAAATCAAATAAACATGCCACTCCGCAGAAAGGTTTTTCTGAACTTAATATAAAAAGAAAACATCTCGAAACATTTGCTGACTCAGTGGTCATTCAAACAGTTTGTTTTTACCACCTCCTTGAAGACTCAACCAGATTCAAACACATTCCCTGAGAAAGAATCAGGCAGACAAGTGAGAAGAGGCTGAGGATGAATGCAGTGATAATGTAAAATGTGTGTTGTGTATGTGTAAGCAGACAACAACACAGATGCAGACATGTGGCTCTGGAATTATTCTCGGTTCACAGAATCTATATTTTTAGCGACTGTGAACTTCTGAACCACACATGCAGTA
>NW_011365773.1:0-435 GCF_000735185.1 Notothenia coriiceps | reverse complement strand
GTCCTTTATTAGATTTATCATTCCACTTAAATCCAGACGTTTAATTGTAACTTACTCTTATAAAAAAAGATACGAAGCGTACTTTTTCTCAACTTATTCCCTTACTCGGTCATGTTGGAACATCTGCTTAACCAATCCAATCCAACTTTATTTATACAGCACATTGAAACACAACAGAGTTGACCAAAGTGCTGTACATCAATACATATATAAAAAAGACAAAAAGAAACTAATGTAAAAGCACGAGACAATAAACCCATACTTATAGCCACAGACTGAAAACCCTCATACACCATGTCAAAACATTTTAAAACAACAAAATAGTAAATAGAAAACCGCAATCTAGAAAAACACAGACTGATACGTCTTATACGGTACGTGGTCTGCAAAGGCACGGGAGAACAAGTAGGTCTTTAAACAAGATTTAAAAACAGG
>NW_011365772.1:0-2495 GCF_000735185.1 Notothenia coriiceps | reverse complement strand
TATTATATATATATATATATATAAAAAATGACGATGTGCATAGTGCAAATGGGAGTGCAAAAATGTCCATAGCGGCGTAAAGTAAAAAAAGTACAAATCCTACAGATGCAGCACCTTGGCAAATTATATTTTATATTCTAATCTTAAAGGTCACCTACCATGCTATTTTTAGGCAATAGCATAGGTCTCAGATATATACAAATATATAAAAAACATGTCTATGAAGTGTTTTGCTCAAAATATCAAACAGATCACCCATTCTAGCCATGCCTCATATCCCTCTATTTCACTTCCTGTTTCAAAAGTGCTGATTTTGGGTATAAAGCTTAAAAAATAAAAAAGGGGGGGCTGAGCTCATGCGGGACCCGGCAGCTACTGTCTAAACTAAATACTGCCGTGATGAAACGCCATATCATGGATTATCAAGGATTATTTCTGAAACAGTATGGAGCTCAAAGGCTTTCTCTCTTGCCGGTTATACCACAAGGTGAGTTCCTTTTTACTTCCTGCTTCTTCACACACATGCTCTCCAGTACAGGTTAGCTCTGAGTGTTAGCCATGCTAATGTAAACACCGACCATATTACGTCTAAAACAGTAGGGCATTGTTTCTGATAGCAACGTTTCTGATAGGGCCGTGGGTCCACATTTCAGATATTACGCCATATCGGACACAAATCTGGATCCGCTCCGTTGTTCCCCGTTTTTAGAGATTTGGGTACGGACGAAAAGAGAGGGTTTTATTTCCTGACGCTGCGTGAGTTCCCTGACACACCGGGACACATCTTTATGTATAAAAGATATCAAGAAGTGCATTTTGCATGATAGGTCCCCTTTAATTGAAAAATGTAGTGTTTTTTGCGTTTACCTAAAAAAGGTGTCAAAGCACTTTTCTTATTTTGCAAATTATTGTATTTTATGTATGAGTCTGCCAGTGCGATAAAAGGTTATAAAACGTATTTAAAAAAAGGTTAATTCCACTAGAGGAGAGACTACTTGATGTTATGTATAATTGAAGGGCTTATATCTGTAAGACAATCAGCCAGAATGAGCTGGAAAATATCAACATATTGAAAATCTAAATTCCAATATCGTGCATCCTTAGTAGAAAGGTACTGTTGAGCAAAAAGAGACTCTTTAAACCTTCAAAGGGCATTTCTAGAGTTTGGATTTAAACAGGAATCAAACCACTTTGATTTACTACACCTGTCAATACCAAATATCTTCAAGTTTTGAATTGTGGTTTTGACGAAACGAGAGAAAATTGACATTTTTAACTAGCTTTGGTAAAAATCAATAGTAACCTGCAGCCCTAAAGCAGTGTTGCAAGTCTTTAAGAGGGAGACATCCAATAAATAATCAGGTTAAAATGTATTTAAATGTCTCTTGGTCTGCGTGTGAAGCCAGATTTTTCCTATATTTTTTCCTACCTCTCAATATCCTGTAATAACTTATATTAAAGCCATTAGCCAATCATGCTCTGTAGAATCTCAACACCCAGCCCTGCTCAGAAACATCAAAGTCACACATCTCTATCTGTATCTGATTATAATACCCCCCCCCCGCCCCACTCACTCTGAGGTGTTCTTCTTCTCGCTGAAGACCCTCAGGATGAACTCGCCCTCCTGGTGGGGCTCGTAGGTCGAGGGAACGATCACGTATTCCCCCGGGCTCAGGCGGAAACGCTGCGTCACCTCCCGCAGGTTGATGTAGGATTTACAGCGCGCCTTGGAGGAGGTCAAGAGGAAGAAGTCCTTCTGCATGTGCTGCTTGTTGCCGTGCATCTAAAGAGGGGAGGGGTCCAGAGTAATGACTAGAAACACTCATAGAATAGAAGCTAAGATAAACTACAAAGAATGAGTTTTATCAAGAGGTGGATTATTGAAAACTACTGTGAGGAAATGTTGAATATGGTTAATCTATTTGGAAAATTCTACTCAAAAAATGTTTTGCAAATGTAATTATATTCTTGGTCTGTACTTTAAATTGATTTCTAGTAACTGCACACTTTTTTATTTATCTTTTAGCATTATTGTGTAACCTGCCATATGTCTAATGTTGGGGGAATGTTCGGCTGTGTTTGTGTAATGTGATCATTAATCAATAAATACATGTTTAAAAAATAAGAAAAAAGAGGTGGATTATTGCATTAACATTGGTCATGATAATCTAATTTGGAAACATATTATTCAAAAAGTACGATGTGTTTAACTCGCAGACGGCTGCTCCAGTTCCTCTAACTCCTCCTACCTCCTTTGGCACCTGCAGAGAAACAGAGGGAAGGTCAGTGTTTGGGTCGCTAAAGGGTGCAAATACAAAAAGATAATTTCTCCTATTGTGACAACGTGATTAATGCTGTTCAAATAATGGAAAACATTCAAAAAATGTGATGACATGCTGAATGTGCAGTGGTGATTTATGGCCAGGGGAGAAAGGGTTTGTGTTTCTCTGAGATTAAATAAACGCTTACACATTTATGACAAAACTCTTGATTTT
>NW_011365771.1:0-4281 GCF_000735185.1 Notothenia coriiceps | reverse complement strand
ACACACACACACACACACACACACACACACACACACACACAAACAGGTTTAACAGCCTTAACAGCCCCAGGAAGGCAGCGGCTGTAACAGTGCTGCACAGTGAGGACAGGGTGTCCAGGAGGGGGTGGGACATATTGTCCAGCAGGGATGACAGCTTGGCTGCCATTCTCCTGTCTCCCACCACCTCCACAGTATCCAGAGGACTCCCCAGGACAGAGCTGGCCTTCCTTACAAGTCTGTTCAGTCTCTTCCTGTCAGCAGCCGAGATGCTGCTGCCCCAGCAGGCCACACCATAGAAAATGGCTGATGCCACAACAGAGTCAAAGAAGGTTTGAAGGAGTGCCCCCTGCACCCCGAAAGACCTCAGTCTCCTCAGCAGAAAGAGTCTGCTCTGTCCCTTCTTGTACAGAGCAGCATAATTATCAGTCCAGTCCAGTTTATTGTTCAGATGAACACCCAGGTATTTGTAAGATTTCACAATCTCAATGTCTACTCCCTGGATGTTCACTGGTCTCGGGGGGGAGGGGTTGGCGCCTTCTGAAATCCACCACCAGCTCCTTGGTCTTTGCTGCGTTCAGCTGAAGGTGGTTCCTCTGGCACCAGAGGGTGAAGTCCTGCGTCAGCTCCCTGTTCTCCCTGTCGTCCTCATTGGTGATGAGGCCAATGATGGCGGAGTCGTCAGGGAACTTCTGCAGGTGACAGGTTGCGGTGTTGTGGGTGAAGTCTGCAGTGTAGAGGGTGAAGAGAAACGGTGCCAGCACCGTCCCCTGGGGGGCCCCCATACTGCTGATGATGGTGTCTGATTGACACTCCCTGGTCCTCACGTACTGTGGGCGGTTGGTGAGGTAGTCCAGGATCCAGGAGGTTAAGTGGAGAAATCAAAGAACATGATCCTCACAGTGCCCCCAGCCTTCTCCAGGTGGGAGAGGGACCTCTGCAGCAGGTAGATGACGGCGTCATCCACCCCAATGGCAGGCTGGTAGGCGAACTGCAGCGGGTCCATTGATGGTCTCACAAGGGGCCGGAGGTGTCCAAGGACTAGCCTCTCAAGGGTCTTCATCAGCTGTGATGTCAGCGCCACGGGCCGGTAGCTGTTGAATTCCTTGGGGTGAGGGGTCTTTGGCACAGGTACCACACAGGACGTCTTCCACAGTTGTGGTACCCTCCCTTGCTTCAGGCTCAGGTTGAACAGAAGCTCCACAATCCCACACAGCTGATCCGCACAGGATTTGAGGAGCCTCGAGCTGATGCCATCTGGACCCGCCGCTTTCCTCGCCTTATACTTCTGCAGCTCCCTCCTCACCTGGTAGGTTGAGAAGGACAATGTGTCGTCAGCGGGTGGAGAAGAACCAGGGGTTGATGTGAGAAGTGTCTGTGAGCTGATTGCCGGGGGCTGAGTAGAGGTAGAGAGAGGTAACAGGGCCAGTTCCAGGCAGTGGGGACAATGGGGGGTGCAGCAGGGGGGAATGGGTCGGGAGGGGGGAGGCGCATGACTGATCAAATCTGTTGAAGAAGATATTCAGATCGTTTGCCCACTGTCGGTCCCCCCGGACCTGGGAGTCTGGCTCTTTGTAGCCAGAGATGGTTTTCAGGCCTCTCCAGACTCCACTGACGTTCCTCTGCAGCAGCTGTTCCTCCATCCTCTTCCTGTTGCTGTTTTTCCCCTCTCTGATTTTCCACCTCAGCTCCCTCTGTACAGTTTTCAGCTCCTCTCTGTTGCCAGATCTGAAGGCCCTCTTTTTGTCCCTCAGGAGAGCCTTTATGTCAGGGGTAATCCAGGGTTTGTTTTTGGGAAAACACCGTACAGTCCTGGTGGGTACGACGTTTTCCTCACAGAAGTTAATATAGTCCGTGGGAATGGGAATGGACGCTCACATTACCTTTAAGGGCAGCCGACACAAACGAATGCCGTGCTTCCATGAGCGTCAAATCCCGCCGCAGATGGGAATACATTGCAATCAGTTGAAAGCTATTTGCGTCCCTTTATGAAGCTGAAGGAGCCTAGGAGCGTCACAACTGCGCGCTACGGGACCCTGACCAAGCTTTGCTCCTGGACGTTTATGGAGTGAGAGTGTGTTGGCAGGGCAGGTAAGAGAGGGTTGGATCTTTGCATCAAATGTTCAAAATGTTTTTTTTCCAAATTAAAAATAAATGTCTAAAATTATAAATAGTGAAAAATATGACAAAAATGGCATAAAAACACATTATTCTAATACGGGTCCTTTTTGACCCACTTATGGAAGAGTGTAGGGTCCAGTCACTTCTGCATCTAAGGGTTAAGGCTTACGAAACATGCAGGGCCACACAAGAGGCCAGCGATAAAGGACACAACCCCACTGGAGGACAAAGGTTATGGGTGGACCCCCAGTAGAACAGTTTTTAACTTCCAAGAACTTCATTGGTTGTCGAAGAAAACAAGCTTGTTTATGTAACATTGGCTCACAACATCAAATGCGACTAAAATGTGGCATCTTCCTGAAAAAGTTCACATAAGGCTGAAGAATAGCAGTACATATCCATGTTTAAAAGTCAATAATGCCATAGTATTCAGTAAGATAACTGTCCACCGGGTGGTTCTTCAGAGTGTTTGAGCTCTTGAAGTCAGACTTGTTACAGTTTTCAAAAAGGCTACTGCCTTGAGGAATGTTATGAATCATTAAAAATGATGCAGACACATGAGCATTACTGGTGAAAGAAATATGGAATGTGTAATATTTGTGTTGGATGAGCTCAATTGCATTACAGATGGACCTCCTCTTTAAACAAGTGTCAAAATCAATTAAAGTTGGCAGGATTGCTGACTCACTCATTGCTTAGCAGTTTTCTAGTTCTGTATGCTACCCAAGAAAATCTTCTTTTAGACATTTAAATATCACTTTCATCCAAAATCGTAACTCTCTGGTGTTGTTTAAGTTAGGTTGCTCTCTCACATGAGTGATGTCATGTTAATGTTTGACCTTGATAATGCAATGGATGGTTTTAATTAAGACTATAATTTTGGGAGGGTAGGGAATGCTCCGGTTTTTGGACAAAATTAACATGGGATCACTCCGGTCAATGGACGTACTTCGTCTCACTGGAATATTAATGGCCAGATTGAATACAACATCGACCCAATTTCTCCGGTCAATGACAGGAGAGTTTTGAAAGTGACAAAACACTGTTCCACACATTTAAAAACACTTAATCAAGGTTTACCAGGGGTCCATGCACCTTCCCTGGCTTGTAAAATGTGGTGATGCGCCCTGGAGGTATCCTACTATTTAAAACATGTATACACTCATGTACACCCTTCATAGGGTTCCCTAACACAATGCACACAGCCTGGAGCAGCGACTCGGCCGTTTTCCCCCGCTTGTCCATTTGCCTATCAGTTTGTTAACGAATTGGACAGAGCCGGCGTTTTCCCCCTAAAAGTGACTTTTAATGGTGGCTTTTGCGTTTAAATGATGGGTGCCATCATTAACCAGGCCCCCCGACACAATGCACATAGTCTGGAGCTCACTGGGGGTCCTGCATATGCTTTAATCACACTTTTGTCCATTTGCCTATCAGTTTGTTAACGAATTGGACAGAGCCGGCGTTTTCCCCCTAAAAGTGACTTTTAATCGTGGCTTTTGCATTTAAATGATTGATGTTATCATTAATATGGTTCCTTAACACAATGCACGTAGTCTGGAGCTCACTGGGGTCCTGCATATGCTTTAACCAGGCGTTTTAACACTTTTTACCACGAAAATGATTTAAAATCACTTTTATGGGGCTATATAAATCAAATTCTGGGTAATTCGGAGCACAATTGTACCTTTTACTATTTTAATGTATTTGTATTATATATCTTTGGGCTATAAAAGTGACATCTTTGGGTGACTTTGTCAGTTTATGGAGCTTATCCCACAAATCCTGGAAGTTCCAGGCCGAATTTGGGAGCTCATAGGCGGCCTGCCATGCGCCCCCACCCGTGGAAAGAAGAACAAATCAAAGAAAACGGTCAATTATATCTTAAAATAATCAAAAATGAAGTTCTTGAATTTTTTCTGAATTTTTTCTAAGTGCCAACGGAGGAGGGGCCAAACTATGCTCAACCCTTCGGCGCTTCGGGCCGAAGCCCCGGAGACTTTTGCAACACCCCGTTGCAACTTGCAACGGAGAGGGGAATTGAGACCCCCCCTTCTCCGTCCAAAAAATTCATTAATCTTTTCCAGACTACTGTCTGCACGAAATCGGAAACCCGGTTTTTGAGAGGGCTCAGAAAAAAACGGCTGTGTAACTTCATGGAGG